>NC_056727.1:1071488095-1071646986 GCF_019279795.1 Protopterus annectens
AGTGCAGGATGAGTACAGTCTGCAGAAATATACTTGGTTAGTAACCAAGTACATTTCTGCAAACTACAAAACGGAGCTATGACAGCTCCAAATAAAGGCTGCATATTATTGAGGAAGCATGCCAATGACCAAGTAAAAGGCCATTGGCATTGCAAAATGTTTAAAAAAATTAAAAAAAAAAACTTTTTTTTTTTTTTTTTGCCGATCTCGCCTGTTTAAGCATAGGGCAGTGGCATGCAAATGGGATCAGGGGAAAATAATAAAATAAACCTAAAATAAGCATTTTAACTAAAAGCAGTATTTTGCCGTGCAAGTCAATGGCAGGCAGAAGACAACCTGACCAGTGAGTAATGGTTGCTAAGGGGGTAGGCTCAGTGTAGGACATATAACTATGCATTAGCAGGCAATCCTATGCAAATGAGGGGAAGGATAGTGAATCCCAGTTTTCCCCAGGATGTGAGGCAGGTCCCAAGAGTGTAAGAGTATAAACAGCTGGGTGCAAGACTAGGATATGATGACATCATGGGTGTGTGTGTCAGGCATACTGTAAGTGGAGTGAGACCTGTGGCTCAGGATTGCTCCTAGTTTAGCGCAGCTAAGCTAGGGGTGTGTCTAAACCTGCCTAGCTGTCTTTACAAAGTGTAAGTGGGTGTGCACGCCACACACCGAGTCTTACAGGAAGAAAAAAGAAGTTAAACCAGGAAATAGCAGCTCTGTGCACATCTGAGCACTGTGTTTGCACGGCTTATCCCTGGGCTTAAACAGGAAGGCAATGGGAAAGGAAAACAGCAGTAGGAAGGTAATCAAGGAGAACTAGCATAGCTGGCAGGTGAAATGTATCAGAATCAGCCAATTACACAGGCAGCAGACCAGCCCAGACCAGCACACCACTATAAACTATGCAAACACCCTTCCCCCTTGTTTTTCCCAAATTCTCTGCACCACCAGTGTATATAAACGGGCAAATTTTACAAAACGAAAGCAAGAGAAAAAAAGTTAGGGGCTGCTTTTGCTATAATAAACCAGCATGTGCAAGAGGCTGAGGGTGGTGAGGATATGAATGCTGCTGAGCAACCCACAGTGAGGAGATGGAGAAGAGTGTACAGATGCAGGGTAACCTACCAAGGGCTACATGAGCTGGAGATAGTGGAGCGCTATAGGGTGGACAAGGACCTCCTACAGCAAATTGTTGAGCTGTGCCGGCCATGCCTCACACACAAAACTAACAGAGGGGAACCCATCCCAGTGGATACCAAGGCATGTGTAGGCCTAAGAATACTAGCTACAGGTACCTTCCAAAGGCCAACTGGGGTTATTATGGGGATTTCACAGGCATCAGTATCCAGGGTACTCCACCGGTTTCTGGATGCCACGTCAGCACATGTCGGTGAGCACGTATATTTATCAATCACCAGTGAGGCTTTGCCAGCAATATGTGTCTCTTCCACCAAATAGCAGAATACCCTGAGGTAGTGGGTGCAATAGACTGCACACACATATGCATCAAAGCACCACCTGGTGAGCGGGGTAGGGTCTACATCAACCACAAGGGCTTCTCCTCGATCAACTACCAGGTCATGTGTGATGCCCAGGGCATAATAATGAATGTGTGTGCTGGCTGCCCTGGAAGCTACCACGATTCCCACATCTGGCATATGACGCAGCTGTACCAGACATTTGCCAATGGGGACATCCCACACTGTCACCTAGTGGGGGATGCTGGATATGCACTGGAGCCATGGCTGATGACACTCATCAGAAATGCACACACACCTGAACAAGAACTCCATAATGAGGCACACGCACAAACATGAATCATAATAGAGCGTGTGTTTGGTATGCTCAAGTCACAGTTTCGGTGCCTGGACACATTTGGTGGTGCCTTGCAGTACTCACCAACTACATGTACCCAAATTGTCCTTGTATGTGCCATGCTACACAATATGATCCTGCAGAAACAGCTGCAGCATGAACAGCATGGGGCAGGGCTACACAGCCCCCCACCATTGCCAAGGCTTGCACAGGCACAGAGTAACTCAGAGGAGGAACAACCTGAGCCTGCCCCAGTAGGCAGAAGGAGGCATGCCCAGTATGCCCTGGCCTTGGCAAAGAGGCAATGCATAGCACATGCACTGGCACAGTAGGGACCCAGGAAATTACACCTCTCTCAAAATCGCATATACAGTAAAAGGGATGCCAAACATGACACTACCTGTGCTCAACCATGTATAGGGAGTGTGCTATGTGCATCCGACATAGGCAGCCCTGCAGCACAACCCTCAATATGCCAGTTGGGGGGGGGGTCACATACCCAACAGCAGTTACAGCCAGCAGGATAGGTGTAGACAAACAAACAAATGCTGTACTATGGCCTCTAAATGAGCCTTATGGGTAACACCTCCCCCAGGCCTACACAGACAGACTACAGCAGGCCAGGCAGTTGGATGTAAGTTGTGAAGGCTAGGGAGTCAAAAACTAATATGTTGGTAGTTAAAGCTAAGATCTGTAGTACACTGGTATGCCTCTAGCCAGCATGATAGGTAAGACTACAGACTGAAATGGAGTACCTGACATACAAGTACAGTCCTAGCAAATGTGTATAAGTGTCAGGTGTGCCCCCCACATCCTACGTACACTTATAGTAACAGTCAGGTGTGCCCCCCCACTCCTGTGTAGAAATGTAGAAACAGTCAGGTGTCCCCCCCCGCTATGCAGAAATGTAGCAACAGTCAATGCCAAATGACCGATGGATACCCTGTAGACACAACATGCTACCTGTTGGTGTACAACACAAAGGTCAGCACCCCAGTACAAACTACCTGGACTTGATCTACCATGCAATACAGATGGCCATACTGGGCATGCTCACACACTTAAACACATTAAGGCCATGTCTGCAAACATCAGTGGACCAGACATAGCTGGCAGTTGCAGTACTTAGTGCAGACACATGTCAGTATGCACCACCCCTGCCTTGCACACACAATGGATAGGAATACAGACATATATGTAAGGACAACACACTATAATAAGCCAAAGGTAGACAGACATAGATGTGTGGAAGAGGGTGACCATGACAAGAAGCCATCTGGGCCTGTCCCACCCAGCACACAGCCAAAGGGCCCCAAACACATTAGGTGCAGATGTCACTCACTGCAGATACTAGCCACCAGTATCTGTCAGCATGACAGACTATGTGGTGCAAGTGCCAGCTGTGCAACATGACTGTACAAGGAAGTAGTCATCTAGTAGCTGTATACACATACCCGTGATATATATGACCCTGTGTGTGCCCGCATGTGGCATGTCAACCCCTACATGAATGGGTTATGGCCCATGCACACACCGCCCTCCACATAGCAGTATTATGACAAGCCTGCTGAGGTCATCCAATGTAAAATACACCTTTGGGAGAGCTGTAGCTAAGTAATCCCCATGGCGCGTCCCATAACTGCGTACTGCTGCAGTGATAAACTAGTTAGGTAGTAGTTCTAACCCCAGACTTGGCAAGTGTGTGGTTGTGTGCATGTCTGTCTGTCTCTGACTGTTACAAGAGAAATGCTTTTTAGGCTACTCACACTCTGTACAATTCATATAATCAGCTTTGGCAAGGCTGCTGATGTCACTTACCTAGAAATACACCTCTGGGAAAGTCATAGTCCAGTGATCTCCATAGCGCGTACTGTAACTGTGTACTGCTGTAGTGTGATAAAGTAGTTAGGTTGGTGTTCTAACCCCAGACTTGGCAACTGTGTGTGTGTGTCTGATTGAGTAGAGGGCAATGCTTTTTAGGCTACTCACACTCCGTACAAATCATACACTCAGTGTTGGCAAGGCTGCTGATGTCACTCACCTAGAGATACACCTCTGGGAAAGTCATAACCTAGTAATCTCCGTAGTGTTTCCTGTAACTGTGTACTGTTGTAGTGTGATAAAGTAGTTAGGTAGGTATTCTAACCCCAGTGTGTGTGTGTGTGTGTGTGTGTGTGTGTGTGTGTGTGTGTGTGTGTGTGTGTGTGTGTGTGTGTGTGTGTGTGTGTGTGTGTGTGTGTGTGTGTGTGTGTGTGTGTGTGTGTGTGTGTGTGTGTGTGCGTGCATGTGTGTGTGTGTGTGTGTGTGTGTGTGTGTGTGTGTGTGTGTGTGTGTGTGTGTGTGTGTGTGTGTGTGTGTCTGACTGAGTAGAAAACAATGCTTTTTAGGCTACTCGCACTCCGTACAATTCATATACTCAACTTTGGCAAAGCTGCTGATGTCACTCACCTAGACATACACCTCTGGGAAGGGTGTAGCCCAGTAATCTCAGTAGCATGTCCTTTAACTGTGTACTGCTGTAGTGTGATAATGTAATAAGGTAGATGTTCTAACCTCAGACTTGGCAATTGTGTGTGTGAATCTGTGTGTCTCTGACTGAGTAGAGAACAATGCTTTTTAGGGTATTCACACTCCTTAGAATTCATATACTCAACTTTGGCACCCACCTAGAAATACACTTCTGGGAAAGTTGTAGCTCAGTAATCTCTGTAGCGCATTCTGTAACTGTGTACTGCTGTAATGTGATTTAGAACTGTGGTAGAGTTCCATCTCCACCCATGGCAGTTCTGGATGTTTTGTGTGTGTTTCAATGTCTGTGTATGGAGCAATGCATTATAGGCTACTCACTCACAGTACATTTCAAATGCCCTACTTTGGCAATCCTGCTGATGCCATTCATTGTGAAATACAACTTTAGGGAAAAAAATTCTTTAGTAATTCCTGTGGTTGTGCCCTATAACAGCTCCATGCTGTAGTGTGATATAGACCTTGGTTAGGGGTTCTATACCCACACATGTCAGTTGTGGATGCTTTGTGTGTGTCTCACTGTCTGTGTAGGGAGCAATGCATTTTAGGCTAGTCACTCGCAGTACAGTTGAAATGCCCTACTTTGTTAATCCTGCTGATGCCATTCATTGTGAAATACACTTTTGGGGAAGAGTTTCTCTAGTAATCCCTGTGGTGCATCCTATAACAGCTTCATGCTGTAGTGTGATATAGACCTCAGTCAGGGGTTTCATACCCACACATGTCAGTTGTGGATGATTTGTGTGTGTCTTACTGTCTGTGTAGGGAGCAATGCATTTTAGGCTAGTCACTCAAACTACAGTTGAAATGCTCTACTTTGGTAATCCTGATGTAATTTGTTGTGAAATATAACTTTGAGGAAAAAGCACACCAGTAATGCCCATGGTGCGTACTATAACTGCATAGTGCTGTAGCATAATAAACTAGTTAGGTAGGGGTTCTACTCCCAGATATAACAGTTGTGTGTGTGTGTGTGTGTGTGTGTGTGTGTGTGTGTGTGTGTGTATGTTTGTAACTTGTATCCTGTGTAGATGTGAGTGTGGGCAATGTGGAGGGGTTTTGCTTTATTTCATTTATGGTGGCCCTACTATATATCATAATGTCAACCATACAGGGGTAACAGATGTAAATTAGTTGAGAGGTTGGGGTGCAAAGCCATACCCATACATGTGATTTCAAGGCCAGCCAATCACAGTTAGCAACCTCACTATTACCCAGAGCACACACTCAACCCATGTGTTATATGCACACACATGCCTAGGCAACAGTCAATATGTGGGTAGTACACTGTATGTTGCCCACTGAAAGTAACTATGCAGTGATAGCAGTGGGCTACAGAGGCCATGTCACCCTGCCCATCTGTCCAATATGCACATATATGCAGACAGTGCACCTCTACCATGTTCCCCAGTGGACACCTGCACCACCTGTTGTGCCTTCACATGTGACTCACAATGAACATATCATGCCTGTCAACATGCCCTGTATGACCCAGATGACACTGACATCAGGGAATGCTGTTAGCATGCTATCAATATAGGTGCAGGGTAAACCAGCTGCCCATTACCAGTTCATGCCACAGGTGGGCAAGACTGGCACATCTGATGATAATCTGTGTTAACAACATGGGCCAGACACCCCTGGTACAGTTCCACATGTCACTGTACATGCATGTGGGAGGTGTGCACATCCCAGACACCAGCCATGTCATGGACTAAGGAACACATACATGGCAAGTGATGCACAGCATTGGCCGCACACAAAAGTCACCCAGATGACTGGATAGGGGATGCAATATCCTGTGTGGGCAAATACAGAAACTACAGGCCTGATCCACAATGCAGATTATTGTCATGTGGCTTGATGCCAAGGTATACCCATAAACTACCCTTGTACAGCCTGCTGGCACAGTTGACCACCACACACCTGTGCAGACATGCACCCATGCATGTTAGAACTGGCATCTTGTGTGTTTGTGTGTGTGTTGTATGGTGTGTATGTCCACATCCACACTCACTACCCCCCCAGGGCATACTGGAGCATGCTGTCTGATGTTTGGCACCTCCTCATACTCTTTGTCCATACGACCTCCATATGACCCATGTGGTGCATGTGATACCTGCACAGTGATGTGTTGTGGCAATCCCACTAGTGATGAGTTGCACTCCTGGCCCTGCCAAGTGTGTCAATATGTGTGTGTCCCTGTGTGAGTGTGCCTGTGTTGACGCTGGCACCTGTTCATGCAGACAGGCACATGTACGTCACCTACCGTATATCTACCATATCCCTGTTGCAAATGTCACTCACTATCACATATATGCTCTGAGTGCTCCACAGCAGGTAACCCATGTGGTGCATCCAATAACTGCATTGCACTGTGATAGCACTACATAGTTGTCAGGGGCTTGATACCCTGTGCTGGTAGGTGTGTGACACAAACATGCTTCAGTTTTACTCACCCACCCCTCCCTGACATGTATTTGCCTTTGTCTGTCTCCCCCACTCCCTCGCTGGTGGATGTGGAGACTCACACCTGCTTTGCTTAGGCAGCAGCATGTGTATTTTAAGTGATGCTCATGATCAGCTGATGGCCTCTGCACAAATTGCAGCCCTCCCCTAGCTGATTGCATGTGGAACAGCTGTGGTAACATTCCCATAGCCAATTGCTTGGAAACACACTCCAATACCTAGGAACATCATGGTGGTGTTGGCCCTTTTCAGCCACTGTGAGCAGGATCTAGATCTGTTGTTTGGCAAACAGCATCTCAGATAGATTGAGGATTTACCTCTAACAACATACACTGTGGAAACAGGGCAACAAACAGGAGGGGGATGTGCCTGACCTGACTGCAGACTGTAAGTGCTGCTATACTGCATTTGGAGTGATGTTAGTTTAACAGTGTTTGTATGGATATGCCTGTTGTACATGTCGGAATACTTGCCATGTCAGTTCCATGTATATGAGGAATCCCCATCTGCAGGGTCGTCTGCAGACTGGGCAGTGTTGTGCCTTTGATTTCATGTGTTAGCCACGGTGCATCTATCTGTGGAATGCAGAAGGTAGTGTGAGTATTGCAGTCTGTAGATGGTGAAGGCAGTGACAGTTACTGACTTCATATCCCTCATACGACATATGTTGCAACAAACCCCATTACAATGGAAAATGTATGAGGTTATCACAGCAACATGTCTATACTGGCCCTGTGTATGTGCTGTCAGCCACACCTCTGTCAACCTTTATACATATCTTGTGCATGAAGTGGTGCATATGTGCTGTACACTGAAAATAGTGTCATCACCTCTGATAACAAGCCAATGATATATCAGATTGCTACACATGTCATGTACAGTAGGGGTTATATTTCATGACATAACCTGGACATTCTGTGGATGTTTGTACAGTACAGAGGTCTGTGTAGTGATGGTGAATGTTAGCAGTGTGTGTATTGTTAATATGTACTTTAGCCTGTGTACAGACTGTGGTAGATGTCATTGTTCTAGCTCCCTTTCTAAGTGATGTTACATGCTGGCCCACTGTATGGTACTGTTTTGTCATACATGTTTGTAGGGCCATACATACACACATGTCCCATACCACAGACAGCCATCAGACCAAACTGTGTAGCAGTCCAGTATATGTAGGGTCATTCTGTGAGTGGCACATATGAGGATGGTGTAGAACAGATAGTCCATATAATGTAATATTATGCTAGCTTACCATATGTGGCTGTGTTCACATTGGTTGTGGTTATGCACTTTAACACAGGTGTATCTTACCCTGTGCTGTGACATGGCTGTTGAGCCTGCTATATATGCAGGTATATGTGCATTCCCCCATACGAGATGTAGGCCAGTGTTGAGCCAGTCTGTCTGTAGCCTGCACAGTGCATTGTTACATGCCTAGCAGCTTAGTGTACTTACCCAGTGAGATGTCATGTGCAGATACTTGCAGATACTGCTGCCGCGCCTCCCTTAAAAGTCATGTATGTCAGACAGAGCAGTGGGATGCTGTACAGATGTATGTCAATATTTAGTGGGTAGTATGTGTCCAGGGCACCCCTGTACCAACAGTCATTATGTGTCAGGTCAGACAGGAGTGTGTGAATCCAAAACCTATGGTGGCAAATGTATACCAGTCGTTATGTGTTATACCCATGTACATAGCTGTCTACATCCATATTGTCAGGCCTGGTACACATGTTGTGCATGTGTAAACCTCTGGACTGTACAGGGTGTGTGTGAAGTTCCACATATATTGGCCGATATCTCTACTGCACTCAACACGGGCATTACATGCTAGCAGCGGTACTTTACAATGATTCCCTTAGGATGTCTGTCAGTAGCCAATGGCACACATGTTATAAGCAGATGTCACCTTCCACACACACCATGTCTGTGAAGACAATCCCAATGACAGTAGCAATAGTTTAGTAATATACCTGGTATACATACCTGACATCCCCTTGCACTATGACTTTGGGACTATAGGGGCTAGGGTAGGGCTACACTCCAAGTCCAGGACATATGGTGGAAATATATGTACATATATTTATCCAGATAGCCATATATAAATAAATAAATATATATATATATACATATCTATAATTACGCATGTGTACTACTTCCAATTACCACTGTCATGGCAACCACCCCCTATAAATCCCTACAGCATGTGGGTGTGGTCCCTTTACATTTCCTGTGTGATGGACATCCTTCCTGTGTGTGGACATCAGTGTTACAGACAGCAGATAGCAATACCTTTTACAAGAGAACCTGCACACTCAGAGCGGCCACATATTTGCAGGAGGATCAGAAACTACAGGCAGACTGTGGAGTAGAGTTGTGTTATGCTTTGCATAGTACTGGTGTTACAGGGTGTGTGTGTGTGTGTGTGTGTGTGTGTGTGTGTGTGTGTGTGTGTGTGTGTGTGTGTGTGTGTGTGTGTGTGTGTGTGTGTGTGTGTGTGTGTGTGTGTGTGTGTGTGTGTGTGTGTGTGTGTGTGTGTGTTTGCGTACATACTAATGTACCTTGGAATGCAGTCTGTCTGCATAGCTCACTACTGTGGGCCTATCCTCTTGCTGGACAGAGGTATGCCTATCATGTGTTGTCTGTCCACCACACAGGTCCTGTGTGTTGCGTGCTATAAGTACATGGCTACATCGATTTCTGTGTCTAACCTCAATTCCCTGGCTAAGGGTATGTTGCAGACTATCCTGTAACACCAGCACCTCTCTTAGTGTATGGCAACAGTGTTCCACATATGTGCCTGTGTTCTTTCCTCTGTCCTCCATCTACATACCAAGCTTTGCACATATGTCATGCTGTTGTTCTGATGTGGTTGTGTGTATATCACACTGCCATTGCTGCCATTAGTCCACTGCTGTTGTATCCCCCACACATACAGTGGGGCTGGGGCCATATATGTGTGGGCGTCACCTACACAATACATGTGTGCCCTTATGCACTCCAGAGGCCAGTGTATGTAACAGTGGTATTTGGGCCTGTATTACTGAGTGTAGGTGGGGAGCACCATAAATGTCCTAGGCTGTTACAAAATGTGGGGGTATCAGGGGTGGGCTGCCACAAGTTATCTGGATGTACAGTACCGTATACTTCACCTATATTGACATTACTTACATGAATTGGGGTACTGCAACCCTACTGCCTCCTGCCATACAGATTGTTCTGCTTGTTGCTGTGCTCGTGATGGTGTCAGTTATGCCTTGTTATGTACCAGTTACAACCCATTTGATCACAAAATGTCTTTACCTCCTACTGAGTTTGTACAGAGTGTAGATAGAGGCTGCTGAACTAAACACCTCCAGTACCTACTGTTGATTGTTTGGTATCCTGTGGCCAGTCTGCCTTCACTATTGTACAATTTGAAGGGTTTGGCCTAGACAGCAAGAGTTGCAAACCTTTCCAGACTACTGTATTAGTGTAACTGTTTCACAGTTGCAGTACCCTGTTTATATGGTTGTCAATATCTGAACAGCTATATGACATGGCATATAGAACTGTTATAGTACACAATTAATGGATTCCCATTTCTGCAAACCTGTGTGTGGTGTCTTTCCTATGACCTTTCTATGGGTATATGTTGCAGGCAACGAATGACATATGTATGGGTGGCCTATACATTGACCAGTTGTTCAGGTGTTAACTGTAGGCATAGTGGCTGTTCCATATTGTGTGCACCTTCTACATATGTATCTTACTGTATATTGTATCTGCGTGTGTATGTGTGGTCATATGTGTATATATATATATATATATATATATATATATATATATATATATATATCTGTATCTGTGTATCTGTAGCCTGGGGATGTTTATGGCTTCCACATATTACATGTCCTATGGGAGGCAGACTGTACTTGGTAGTGTATTGCAGAGTGCACTTGTTTGGCTGTGGGGGGATGCCTTTTCGTACAAGACGTATAGTGTGTGGGGCCTCTCAACCCCATTAATGGTGCATGTGGACATATTTGTATTTGTTAATCTGCCATTGCTATCTACAGATGTATGGCCATATATACCTATATAGATACATATATCTGCTAACATATATATATATATATATATATATATATATATATACATATAACTATGTCTGTATATACCTACATAGATATATATCTGTGTACACATATGTAACGTGCTGTGTATATGTAGACATATAGGTGTAGACACATATATGTGCCGATTTAGGCATATGCATGTATATATGTGCATATATATAGATATATATGTATATAGTTTTAGAAATTAATATATATATATATATATATATATATATATATATATATATATATATAAATATATATATAGATATAGATATAGATATTATATATATATCTACATATCTAGATATGTTGTATCTGTTTAGATATGAATACATTTACACACACATGCATCTAGATGTTGGTATACATTCTATGCACTGTTGCATGACTGGACTGGATGATATGTTTCTGAAAACATCAAATCTCTTTGTATCTGTCAAAGCTTAGTGGTAAATCACTTTGCATATGGTGTGCAGGGTCCTTGGTTTGAGCCTTGCAAGAGTTGTTTATTTTGTTGCTGGGCAGAACATAGCCGGTTGGATACACAGTGATTAAGGCACTTTAATGCAGTTGTAAGCAGGTCTGCGCAGAGCTAAGCAATGCCTACACAGGTTAAGCAATTCAGAAGCTAATTAAATATAAGTAACTGTAACCAGACCTTAGCAGTGCTTACCCTCGCAAACCCGCTTACAACTGCTTTAAAGTGCATTAATCACTTTGTATCCATCGGCCCTTATTCTTCCTAGCAACAAATTAAACAACCTTTGCTAGGCTCAAACCCATAACCAGGGCCCTGCACAACAAGGGCACAGGATGTTAACAGTACTCCATCCCACCTGTATGATGTCAAGTTGGTATCAGTAACATATCGTGCAGTACAGTCAGGCTCATAATGGCTCCCATTTTGCAGTCATCTGTTACCTTTGTTAGCCAGGGTCCCGTACTGTTGGCCTGTACTTCAGAGATGTAAATGCCAAACAACAGTAGTCCCAGGACTGAAACCTGAGGTACTCCACTTGTCTGTTGATGGATTTGGAGTCAGTTACACCTACAGTTTGGGTTTTGTCAGTAAGCCATGTGGCAAACCATCGAGTGGAATAGGGATGTATGGCCGGATTAGTATGTTAATCTATGTTTCCAGACTGGGGGATGGTGTTGAAGGGCTTGGCGTGGTCCACATAGGCTTTGTGGACTGCCTTACCCTCTTCAACAGCTATGCAGATTGAGTTAAAGCAGTCAATCAGTTTCAGGAGACAAGACTGGCCCTCCATAAGCCCAATCTGTGTTCATAGGTTCATAGATTAGTACTAAGCTAACTGCCCTTCCGAGCCATTTTAAGCCTAGCCAATTATCCCTTGTGAGATTCAAACCCTGCACCTTGTGTTTGTAAGGCAAACACCTTAACCATTAGGCCACCCTCCCAACCCATGGGGTCCTGTGTTTGAGGGTTGCCAATGTCCGCGTTCAAAACTTCCCTGATAATGCATTCCATGGCCATACAGATCAGGCTTATCAGACTTGATGTGACGGTAGTTCCAGGGATCCAAGGTGGATTCCCCCTTGTGGAGTGGTATAACTGCAGCTGTGCGCCACTCAGTGGACACCAGGCCTGATGCAAGGCTATGATTACACATGACAATTAGGTGAGTTGCCATTCCATTTTGTAGTTCATGTAGTACGCAGCCCAGGATGTCATCTGGTCCCATGGATGCTGTATTCTTAGCTGTGGATAGTGTGGTTTTTGCCTATGTGGCCATGATTACTGGGCAATGGAACTCTTTTCATATTGACATGGGCCATTTTGGGGGTAAGAGCGGGTGAATGTGGCACTAAATCAATCTGCCAGGATATTGGCACAATCCGTGGGAGCAGTCTATGTAATGCCATTCTGTTGTAGCTCAGAGCACTTCTGAGCATTGCCAGTTATATTCTGCACATAACTATAGAATGCTGTGTAGTTGTTTGTGGAATCTGTGGAAATTTTAGTTACATAACTAGCTTTGGAGGATTCCATGAGGGATCTCAACATCTTACTAGGGCTGGTAAGGGAGTTGTTTGCATCCTTGGATTATCCTTTTTTCTTCAACAGTGTCTACCTTCTGTTGTATACTCTGTTAATGGCAGGAGACCACTAGACTGGCTTGCTTATTTGGGAGGTGAGCGTCGTGGTTCTCTGTGGGATGTCAGGAATCATGCATAAGTTGATGTATCCATACAGTGCTTTAGTGCAGGATTCATCAGTTGAACTGTCAGCTCCTGTCTCCATGGGTGTCACAAACATTGTCACTTCTGCCTTGAGTAGCATGAAGTTGGCTTTGGAGAGGTCTTTTATGGTCAACTGTATATACATTCCTTTCACATGTTCAGTTTGATTAGCCTATGGTGGGATTACTTTGGTGAAACCTCATTCTCATGTGCTGTTGTGATGGCTTAGTGGTTAATTACTGTGACTATAGTGTACAGGGTCTTGGGTTCATGGCCTTCAAAGGCAGGTAATTTTTGTTCTGGCCAGAACAGCGGTTAATGCATACAGACTAATTAGGGCAATTTAGGTTAGTAACACAATACAATTCAAATGCCCTACTTTGGCAATCCTGTTGATGTCAATCACTGTGACGTACACCTTTGGAGAAAGAGCACTGCAGCAATCTCTGTGGTGTGTGCTATAACAGCATAATGCTGCAGTGTGATGTAGGACTCTGGTAGGGGTTATATTCTAACACATGGGAGCTGTGGATGCTTTTGTGTCTGTTCCTATGCCTGTGTAGAGAGCAATGCATGTTTGGCTAGTCACACTCACTACAATTCATTTGTCCTACTTTGGCAATCCGATTGATGTCACTCACTGTGAAATAAACCTTTTTGGAAAACATACTCCAGTAATCTCTGTGTTGTGCTCTATAATTGCATAGTGCTGTAGTGTAATAACTAGTTAGGTAGGAGTTCTAATTGCAGATGTGACAGGTGTGTGTGTGTGTGTGTGTGTGTGTGTGTGTGTGTGTGTGTGTGTGTGTGTGTGTGTGTGTGTGTGTGTGTGTCTTAATGTGTCAATGTTTGTTGTTCGTGTCCTGTGTGGAGGTGGTTGTGAGTGTGTAACAACTGGATTCAATGGTGAGTGGGTTTTTAAAATTTCTTATATGGTGCTCCTAGTATATATCACAATATCCACCATGCAGGGATAACAGATGTGATACTCTGCATTACTTTCCTAGTCAGTGCTTACAAGTGTTACTACACTACCCTATAGACCTATATTGGACACTGATATGGCTGTCAACATCATTACACATGAACCGGTTTTACCTGCGGTATAGACTTCTTACCTGGTATCCCTGTGGATGGAATGTTTGTTAACACTGACTAACTGTTTGTACACATACGGTGGGATTCCAGGTTGATGTTTTGCAATATCCTATCCAACTCTTTCTGCACAGACTGTGGCCATGTGTTGATCACATGCTGGTATGCCTGGACATATCTGGACTATTGCCATCTTCCACCTTTAGTGACCTGACACACACATATACATGCTTTCGTACACCGTTATATTATGTAGCACAGTGTGGCCAACAGTGACCACTGATACTTTATCATTCAGAGAAACTGCAACACTCACAATCCCCTACAATACCTTGGTGGACAGTACCAGTACAGGTTATAATGGTCTGTATTTCACAGCACAGTGTTTGCATCCAGCTTACCTCTGGGAGCAATGCTTGTTAGCACTACCTGACTGTTGCCACACAATGTTCCAGATTACACATTAGTATTATGCACATACATCTCACTCTGTTACTGTACACACTCTGACCACAGCTTAACAGGTTGGGGTGTAAATGGGACATACATGGCTTCTTACTCACATAAGGTATTGGGGAGTTGCTAGTGTGCCAGGTTTGTTGTCATAGATGTGTGTCAATCAGTTGTATTCCCTGTTTGCTGCCTATACGTCTGGGATCATCCCACTGATTTCCAAGGGGGACATGTTGATAGGCATTAGATATGGGCCCCTTTAATAGACAGTCTGGACATATCTATACAGTTGCGGTGTATAATTATGTATGCAGACTACTACCACTGGCAGGATTCAAACCGTGGCTGTGTGTGCTAATAAAACAACAGTTCACATCTCAGTTGCATGTGCTATTTGGGATTTGTTGTCTGCATTTCCCCTGTTTACTGTCTATGTGTCTCTCAGTTGTACTAAATGACCTCTGGGGATTACACCTATCATATACAGGCATTCCTACACATTCATATTATGGTGCATGGTGTGGGTAACAGTGCTTAATACTACATTATTATTACATGATTGCAAATCTACATTACCATATGATACCAGAATATACACATACAGTCCAGCTGTTAGACATGTTTTGCAGGGTATTACACTTTTATTGCCATACTAACAATAATAGACTCTTCCTGCCATACTCTCTAGTATGCTGTACTTGCCTTGAACAATACAGGTTTTATACCAGCAATTACTTTACTACTACTTTTATTTTTATTTCCTATGACAGTAAAAGCATGACTATTACTGACCAGCCTCATGTTGCAACTGCGCCAGGTGGCAGATGTGGGCCTCCTGGTTAATGGCCCACTCCATTGCAGCTGTGGGGGACATAAGAGGAATATTTAGCCATACCTATCCATGATATACCTGAGCTGGCCATTATTAAACAGGTAGTGGACTGATACTTACACACAGCTGGTACATTCCCTGATGCTCTAGCCTCTTGGAGCCACTCCTCCAACAGATCCCCCTTCCACTGCTTCAGGTCAGCATAGTGGTGCCAGACCTGCTCACCAGTTCGGGGTATGCCAGTGGCATTGATAAGGTCACAGACGAGATGGTCCCAGGCCTCCGTCTTATATTGGGAGCCCTGGTACTGGTCCTGCAGCAATCTCTGTGCATGGTCTTTAACTAGGAGTCCAGCCATGACCTTGGACTCCTGAATGCACCAGCGCTGTGCCTGGAAGCGCACTCCTTCTCCCCTTACTGCCATAGTGTCTGCAAGGAGAAGTTACAACCAGTTATGAGCTGTATTCTCGCCTCTTGGGTTTAAGTAGGGCTGATTTCCTGCACTTTTCCATGATTGGCCAGTTTTAAAAAGGCTACACTATGGGCAAGGCTGCTTACCTAAGGTTGGCATTGTTTAATGGGGTATACCACTGGGCAGATTGAATTGGCTTCCCTACACATTGCTTACAGTTACTAAATTGAGCTGTGCTGCGGTTGGCATTGCTTAATGGTTAATTAGCACTATATTTGCCTTTTGGCAGTGATTTATTATTCATTTCAGGTTATATATGTGTCTAGTATCCGTAATTCATGTGTACATACACTGTATGGGGACCTGGGGACTTCTACACTTTATTACAATAACACCTCAAATCTATGCTTACTGCAGTACTCCAGTTCACATATTTATGTTCTGTGGCAGGTTATACAACATCACACTGTACATAGATTCAGTTCACATGTTTGATTTGATTTTCCTGTGGTGAGGATTAGTTTGCTGATACCGCATTTATATGATTTGCTGTGATGGCTTAGTGGTTAACTACTGTGACTGTGGTGTACAGGGTCCTGAGTTCAAGACTTGCAGAAGCTGTTTATTTTGTTGCTGGGCAGAACATGGGCCATTGGGTACAGAGTGATTAAGGCACTTTAAAGCAGTTGTAAGTGGGTGTGTGTGGGTTTGCATGGAGCTAAGCAATGTTAACCTCCGGTTACAGTTTCTTACATTCAGTTAGCTTCTACTTTGCTTAATCTGTGTAGGCAATGCTTACCTCTGCGCAAACACACTTAAACACGCTTACTAGTGGTTATATATGCTTACTACTGCTTATTTGTGCTTAAACCTGCTTACTAGTGCCTTATTCATTATGACACTGACACTTCACATGTGCATTTAATACAGTACTCAGGTTCACATTTAAATGTTATTTAGTAGGTTATACTGAAAAAGAATGTCAAAAAATGTTCATATACAGATTTCACATAGAAAATGGAATGTGCTGCAGTGGGACTTGAACCGGGAATGCCTGCTCGTTAGGCAGATACTCTGACCACTACTCTATTGCTGTGCTGCTTCATTTGCATATATCTTCCTTGTTATCCTCTTTAGCCTTTTCAACTGCTTTAACCATAGCTAAGCGATGGGCACCTACGGTTAGCTGTACTCGGGGTTTTAAAATAAAAAATAAAAGGGTTTTTTTCATTTTATTTATATGTACTGGGGGCTTGTTGATGGGGATATGCGGACACCTATGACTGGTCTCGCTCATTTATTTACTTTTTCTGCTGTTCTACTTTGCAGGGGCATGTTTATTCTGAGAGCTCTGTTCTCAGACACGCCCCCTGCACTCGTCCATGCTCCATGTAGGATTAGGAGGTCAGGCAGCGCGCCTTCAATAATATGCATGGTGCGCTGCCATCCTCCTCCTAAACTGCCACTTCCATGCAGGACTAGATTAGTCCTGCACAGAAGATTAGTAAATCCGGGGGATGGTCTCGGCCATATGTGGTTCGAATTTGTAAAAGTTCAGTCGACTGAAGGGGACCCATATATATACATATATATATATATATAAATATATATATATATATATATATATATAAATATATATATATATATATATATATATATATATATATATATATATAAAAATAAAATAATGGGGGGCTGACAAAGGCCCAAATGGGAAAAGACTTTAAATATTGCTCTTACAAATTCATGAAGTTGCTAGAATAACAGGATATGTGCTGTAGTGCATTTTCTGAACAGTATGAAGTCTGAAACTCAAATGTATGTCACTATTTAGTGGCTTCAATCATCTGTAATTTGCCAGAACATCACAAATTTTATGAGGAACAAACTAAAAATATGAGGCAAAAGTCTGGACATTCTGAAAAATCTGGAGAGTTGACAGGTATGCTTTGAACAATATTCCTACCATAAAAAGTGAAACTGCTAACTGGCACCACTGAAACAGTCACATAATGGAAATAGCTAGGCGTCACCATAGTAAAGATCTTTTCCAAGGAAAATGCAAACATTGCTATCAAGGGCATAAAACAATGGATGCACTATATGGAATCAAAAAATATCTACTGCCAAAAAGCAAATAAAGTTTAGTTACTTTTCTTCTATCCCTAAACTAATTTATGGTGCTATATCCACTGGAAACACAACAGTTCCATGTTTTAGAGGCTGTCATGAGCATAGCAGTAAAGAACAAGGTTCGCTGTCCATCTTAATTCCAGAGCACATGTAATACTCCAAACTTATTTGAATGGCCGAGAGAATAAAATCAAGAATATGTAGCTCATATCCACCTACAGACTGCTACACAAACATTCCTCATTAAGCAGTTTACTCTGTTCAACACTACTAATGAGCTGGTGACTGACTTGTCTGTCTGATTATTACTTGTTTATGAACACTATTGCCAGGTATAGCTAACTTAAAGTCATATACTTACACTACTTCCAATTCCACTTTTTATCTGTCTAAGGCACATACCACCCTTTCCTTGAACAATAATCTCTTTATAGTTAATCTCAACATTTTACTAGCTTCCCATATAAACATTGGCCGTGGTTTTCGACTTTATTAAAAATCACATGCACTCTAATCACTAGTGTACTTTCCCATTAGTGCATTACACATTTCTCTGTCAGAACTGGATCTTTTTTGTTACTGTCATTTTATTTACTTCTGAAAAACAAATAAAGGTAAGTTTTATTTCCGGGTGATATAGAAACTCGGGGAGGTTTTGTGGCTTCATCATTGTCATACAGTTTGCAGGTGGCAGGTGTAAAATAAGAACATACAGTTCTCAATGTTTCAGCACAGTTCCATTGACTTCTTGTTATAAAGCATGTCCCAATTTATACATATTCACTCTTTATAAAACGTCTTACATGCCTGCATTCTATTTAGCTAGCACCAGCAAGCTTCCATTCTTTCTGCTTTCTGACACATGACTTTTCATAGCCATACCTTTCAACCTCAGAACATTGCAATTCATAGCAATGGCTACTAAAGTCATAGCAGAGAGTCAGAAGGAGAAGTACTTTTTTTTCTTTTTCAGATTAGAAGGCCTTCAGATTCTAAACTTCATATAGTTAGTCATGGAGAATATTTGTACAGGATTAGTTTGTATATTTAATAATGTATTCTCCTTTAAGAAGGTCTAACTTTAGGAAGAAAACCAGTAATTCACAGGGTAGTGAGGCTGACTGATGGCAAAAAAATCATAGCGCTGAGGCTAAATTACAGCAGTTTAGAGGTTATAGTCCAAGCTCTGTGCTTTTAAATGCAACTCTTTATTCAGTGTGTAATAATAAGCAATACTACCACTCTCTGCTAGGTAGAACACACACATAGTTTGTGAATGCCCAGTATCACAGTAGCTTCAAACATTATTTTTTTGATGATGTGACAGTCTTGAGGTATCATCATCCCACTATCGAAAGTATTTCCTACTTTATCAATCTCAGATCCCAAAACTCATCATCACCTTCCTCTTGTAAAAGATAACTGGTGTCCTGTAACAGCATGAGCCACATTCCTGTTGTCCACCTTTCTATTCAAAGTAATCAACATAAATGACCACCCTTCTCTTTCTACCCCTGTACAGACACTAATGAGAAAATCATCTCGCTTATAAGTTGCCCCTTTCAAATCTGCAGCTGGAGGGGAAAAAAAAACATTTTTTGGTACTTTTCCGTTTAACCCCTACCACTTCATGCTGCTGTGTTGTGGTGGTATGAATTAGGGACAAGCTGTCTGAGTTGTGTCCTTGCATACAGAAAGTATGTTTGACATGAAGTACTTTTCATTGAGAAGGACCCAGTGGTCACTAGCAGGTTGTCAGGTATGAACATTACAAATGACTGCCTTCCTTCCTTTGTAGTATTGGAGGGAGGGTATCAGCTGGGAGCCCTGAAGCTTATGGTGTCACATAAAATTTTAGAGGGCTGTTTCAAATGAATTACAGCTCTCTGTCTTCCTCCCTCTCCAGAAATGAGTGTTTCTGCATCAGCCAACAGCTGCCACAATACTAAATCCTACAAATCAATTCCTTCACTACGCCCGGCAGGCAGCCATAGAAAGAAAGAAAGTGTCTCGGTCTCCGCCATTTCCTCTACCGGTAAGTGCATACATTCTACTGGATTGAAGATTACACTACTATTGTATCGTGTGTCTTCTGCACTGTGTGAATGCCATACACTATCTGCTTGGCTAAACAGAAACAGGGGTTCCAAACTGCCGACAAAATACCGCCACAACACAGCAGTGTGAAGTGGTAGGGGTTTAACGGAAAAATACCCATTCTTTAATACTGCTGGAATACCCTACCACTGGACATGAAAACAGAGCAACTCCTTCTAACTTTCTTCAAAAAATTAAGGGAACACTTCTTTACTGAAAATAAGTACAACTGTTTCAGAGACCTTGTTGACAATATTTTAAATTAAAACCTTCACTGCAATATTTTAATGGCCACACATTACTAAAAATGCAAGTGTCCTTTAATGTCAAACTATTGCATTTGTATAACTAGGTTACCAAGTACTGTAATTGTATTGTTTGAATATCACACATTGCATTAGTACTGTGTAGCTGTACAACTATTGGTGATATTTTCTGTTGTTACTCTCACAGTCTGGGTTGTGGCTGAAAGGCATCTATGTACAACTCCGAACTCCAGAAAAGAATGAATAGACTAGTAACAATAAAAAGCACACCAGTGTTACCCAGATAAAATCACCAACCTTTTATTACAGATACAAAACTTCACTGACTAAGCGCTTTCACCCTGGTAGGGCATCTTCACAGTCTATACATTTAGTGATAATCATTATATACTTTTGGTGGTCATCAATGTAATCAAGGCTAATTGAACGCAATAGGTCACATCATCTAGCAGCCTTTTTATAATAATTAACCCTGTAGTTACCCATTGAACTATTTCTTGTGTAAACTTCAGAAATCAGTTCTTACTAAATAAGTACAATCGTATACAGTGATGAAAATACAGATCAAAATGTTTCCTGTACAAGCTTAAATGTATTAAAAAATGTTGAAATAAACTGTATAATGTTGAACAATAAAATCAAGGATAGAAACATAAACAGTGATAAGTAAACATGGCATACATCAAATTAAATATGTATTAGTTATTTAAAAATGGTGTATTTGTAAATAATTAAATAATTAAATAAGTAAATGCTGGATCATTGTTCAAAAGTTGTTCAAAGTATATTGGGAAAGTTTAAATACAAGCTGCCTTGTGTTTTAATATGCAAGCTAGGGATAGAGCATCATTGATGCCAGGAGCCTTGTTGGCATCTAGTCGAATCTGCCAAAGGCATTCCCTAACCTCCAGAATAGTTTTGTAATCTACCCCAAACTCTTTAATCCAAAGCCTATCTATAACAAAAAATAAATTTTTTTTTAAATTAGCACAGTTGTTCATATGGTTATATAATGAATTAGTAGATTTCTTATTTTTAATGTCCCTGTAATGTTCTAAAATTCTATATCTCAACTTTCTAGTAGTCATACCTATATAAAATGCTGGACAGGAAAGACAGGTGGCTACATAAATTACCATATTGGTGTTGCAGTTGCAATAACCCGGGCTCTTCAATGTCCACTTAAAATTCCCCACAGAGACATAGGGGCCTTCATTGATACATTTACATGCTTTGCAACTGCCACACTTAGCCATCTTGGCAGGTCTTTGACCAAAAGTTGTCAGTGTTCTCTCTAAGCACTCCTTAATGTTTAACCCCCTACTGATGATAAAAAGGGGGGTTTTACCCAGTGTGTCATAAAGGTCTGTAGGGATTATATCTTCCCAAGTCTTCTGAATGATGTTTTAAACCTCCATGGCTAGATAATTGTGCTGTAAAACCATCCCAGTTGGAATATTTTTGTTGTCTCGTCTAGTGGTTCTTGCTTTATTATTGTCAGCCACCCTTTGTGTGTCATTTAAAATGGGGATAAAAACAGTAGCCCTTCTTCTGGTGACATCTTTTTGAAGTAAGGCTAACACGTCCAAAGGGTATCCCCTTTGGACAAACAGGTCCCTCAAAACCCCCATTTCACTGTTGAATTTACTGTCCTCACTAACAATACGTGACAACCTAATCATCTGTCCCTTGGCCACGTTCTTCTTAATGTAATAGGGATGACAACTATCAAAATGTAGAAAAGAATTACTATAGGCTTTCTTCCTATAGATGTTGGATTCTATTACACCATCTTTAATATATAATCGTAAATCCAAGTAATCTATCATCTTGTCATTGACATTGTGTGTAAATCTCAAAAATGAGGTGGTGTTGTTTAAATAATTAATAAATTCCTCTACTTCATCCCGAGTACCTTTCCATAAGAACAGGATATCATCCAAGAATCTCAAACAGATGATTAGCCTAGATTTATATTTGGATTCCAGCACAAATTGTTCCTCCCATTCGGCTAAAACCAGGTTGGCATATACAGGCGCTTTACACAAGAAATAGTTCAATGGGTAACTACAGGGTTAATTATTATAAAAAGGCTGCTAGATGATGTGACCTATTACATTCAATTAGCCTTGATTACATTGATGACCACCAAAAGTATATAATGATTATCACTAAATGTATAGACTGACTCTGAAGATGCCCTACCAGGGTGAAAGCGCTTAGTCAGTGAAGTTTTGTATCTGTAATAAAAGGTTGGTGATTTTATCTGTGCTTTTTATTGTTACTAGTCTATTCATTCTTTTCTGGAGTTCACAGTTTATGTTTTTGGCACATGGTGTGGCCCAAGATATTTATCACTTGGTTATAACCTTTTCAGCACTATTACAGTTTGTTATTATTGCTATTTAGTTGTTGGAAAAATATGTTTTTGGACTTTTAATTTATCTGCAAGAATTTGCAGTGGCAAAGGAGGTCGTTTAATTCCATTTTTATTTGATCTAACCATGCTGTGAGAGACAACAGGCTGAAAACACTTCTATTTTTTCCATTCTGGACGGTTAACCATACAACGATGTGGACCAGAGGTGATTATCTATCCTTAAGTGAAGCTGAATAGCTAGTAAGGACATCCGCTGTTGTTTTCGGCCGCAATAACTCTCAATTGTTGGGTGATTTGACCTATTTGGAGTAGGTCAAAACGGACACTCTGGATTTCAACTATTGTTGTTTGTATGGCTCAACAAGATCACTTTAAGACGCACTACTTGTTTTTTCATCCATATTTGGTGCGTATATAGGAAGTGACGTCTTCCCTCAACAGGAGAACACAAGTGTAATGCTGATTTTTCTTTCCCGGTGGTTATCGGCGAAGGAGAAAAACTTTCTTGCCTTGCTTTTGGGTTTACTGGTTTTGGGTTGTTTTCTCTACACACGTTTTGGTTTTGGAGGAAAGACTACCAGTTCGCTAGGAAAACTTGAACTTGTGTAAGTTTGGAGTTCGAATTGACAGTGGGTGAGAGAATTCCAACAATTGCTTTGCCCGAGGTAACTCAGTTTTTAGTATTCTAGTTCCGAACATGATTTTGTGATTCTGTTCGGTGTTTTTAAACTAAAATTTGAGATTCTGAATTGGTTATAAGTAAAGGAGTGTTATTGGAATCACCCCCAGGCTTCTGTGGTGGTTTATGTTGTAAAAATACATTTTCTGACAGCCTCTTTGTATAGGGGCTTAAGCCAAGGCTTGTGCACCTTTTTCAATACTGTTTTGACTACTGCAAAGGAACATTAACATTTTCTAACATTTTCAATAGGAGTGTTATTGGAACCACCGCCAGGCCTCTGTGGTGGTTTACGTTGCAAAAGTACATTTTCTGATAACCTCTTTGTATAGGGGCTTAAGCCCAGGCTTGTGCACTTTTTTCAATACTGTTTTGACTACCGTAAAAGAACATTAACATTTTTCAACATTTTCTACATTTGTGGAGTCTTTAAAATGGACTGGTTGCTTTTTATTTGAATACTGTGACAAGGCTGTATTTTTTGGAATTTAGTCTTGATTTTATTACGTTGAATTGTACTTTACTTTTTGAACTGTTGAGCTATACAGTGGTCATTTTATTTACTAATTAATATTTGACCAATAGAGGGGGATTTTGTTACAAGTTGACAGTTCATTTATTATTATTTTTTTGTGATTTATATTGTTAGATTTACTATTAGAATTACATGTATATCCACCTAAGTGGAATTTAGATACATATCTAGTTTGACATGTAGTGTTATCAATACACTATTTAGAGGGGTATTAATTTATTCGTTGTTGTTTAAACCTTTTTTGACACATATTATTAACACTAGCACATAAATAATTTTAATCTACACATTTTTATGTGTTTCATGGACAGTTGATAGGATTATACAACGTTATACAAAAAAGTGTGTTACTTGAATTGTTAGGTTGACATTTAAAGGATTCAATAGATTTATTGGTTAAAATGGAGCAACTTATGGTTCAATATTTGGAGCTTTCTAGACAAATTATTTCACTACTGCATGCCAATAACAGTAAAGACAAGAACGACAGTTTAACAGACACGCAGGTCGAGCTTTTCACTATGCACACACCACCAGGGACTTCCGCAGAGAGGCAGTTGAATGTGAATATCCCAAGACAGGAAAGGGGCAACAACCCTAGATTAGATATCAACAATGCAAGCAACAACAACATGAGGGGGGTTGACAATAGTAACCTAGTAGGAAGGTCATCTTTTGACATGGAGAATTTTTTAGTACCCCCTACATTAGGTGAGACACTCAGGACACAGAATATTGGTTTTGGGACACTTAATTCTCAGTTATCCAAATTTGAAAAGTTAGCCAAAAAATACAAATCCCTCCAAATGGACAATGTTTTTTTTGGAACGATCCATCTAATTAAATCAAGTACCGAGGGGCTTAAGAGTATTTAAGATACCCATGGGGATTGAGGCTGACTTTGAGGCATATAGTAACATGCTGGAATTATTCGACAGAACAGGAATGGATTTAATGAGAATCATTATTAAAGACAATACAAGTAGGCTTAATAGCTTAAAGAGTGAATTACTTATTCTTAAACAATGCATCATGAATGATTTGCTTTTTGAAAGTAACAAAAATAGATTTGACAGAATTATAACTGATCTGGATAAATTTATCAAGATTAGCATGGAGAGAAAACAAAAAAAGATTTTGAGGGATACGAATGAGTATAAAGAAAAAAGAGCTTACCCTATACCAAAAGCCACAAATGAAAATCTACTGGATAGGGACATTAGGAGGGACACCATTCAATCTGATGTAGGGGTGATTGAAGGGCTTCACACAGATGTAGAGGAAGAGGAAGTTTTTTTAGAGAACCGACCTCCACTGAGACGATCGGACAGGTTAAGAAACCGGGGTCATCCACTGGAACAGATGGACCAGAGGACACCCCAGAGACAAGGGTTTCACCCAGGCAACAACTGGAGGGGAGGGGGTCAGAGGAGGAACAACTTCAACAACAGGAATTGGCATCATTGATGAACCATTCACAAGAGGTGGAGAACTATTTCTCTATATATTTAAATACGGACATGCCGCCCCATAGTTCCCTCAACCCCATTGATACCATCGTGTCCCCATGTTTGATGAACAACGGGGGTCCCCTTATTATTGGGGATAATTCCTTTCATATTTACAACTGCTCTGACTTGAAGATATCTGAAAGTCATTTAAGCTTATTGAGAAAAGGTTTTTCCTTTGTCCCGAACTTAAAATATGACATTGGTAAACTGCTCATTAATCTGAAGTTGTATAGTAGGAAATTAAATTTAAAGTTGTTTTTTAGCAACAAAACACAAGTTGATAGGGAGACGCAAATATTTACACTCAAGAGAAGTAGTGTTTTTATTCCTCCATATAACCCTGTGATCTTGGCTTTCAAATGTTTATGTACCACTCAGATCAGGAGACTGATTGACAAACAGTTTATTGTTGACAACAAAAACTTAACATTAGCTGAAGCATTTTGTTTAAAAGAGCTTTCGTCCTGTACTGATTACAGGGTTATGAAACCAGACAAAGGGGGAGGGGTAGTCCTAATGACTAACGTTGACTACTCTTGTTACATGCAGAGTATTATTTGTGACTCCAATACATATGAGTTAGTGTCTAAATTTGATGTCCACAAGGCATACACTAAGATTGATTGGCAACTTTATGAGATGCTTTGTGAAGGAATGATTGATATGGACAAATACAAATATCTACAAATGGAACATCCTGTTATACCCAAGTTATATGGGATACCTAAAATTCACAAAAATACTGTCAAGCCCCCATTTAGACCAGTTGTTGCAGCCAGGGATACCAAAACGGAACCATTAGCATCATTTATAGACATCACGACCAAGAAGGTTTTGGACAACTTGCCACATGTATTAAAGGATTTGTGGCATTGCTTAGACTGCCTCAGGGCACTATCTGTTGTACTACTAGGAGATTTTCTATTTGTAACTGTGGACATCATCAATTTATTTTCAGTAATCCCCCATGAAGTTGGGTTGGAGTGGTTTGAAAGGAGTTTGGTTAAACACAGCGACATACACCAGGTGAAGAGAGGCTTGTTGGTCGATATGATGCGTATTGTACTGGAGAACAATTATATAGGGTTTGAAGATGAATTCTACAGACAATCAACTGGGGTAGCTATGGCGCTAAGTGCGTGCCTGTATATGTCAACCTGGTTTTAGCCGAATGGGAGGAACAATTTGTGCTGGAATCCAAATATAAATCTAGGCTAATCATCTATTTGAGATTCTTGGATGATATCCTGTTCTTATGGAAAGGTACTCGGGATGAAGTAGAGGAATTTATTAATTATTTAAACAACACCACCTCATTTTTTGAGATTTGCACACAATGTCGATGACAAGATGATAGATTACTTGGATTTACGATTATATATTAAAGATGGTGTAATAGAATCCAACACCTATAGGAAGAAAACCTATAGTAATTCTTTTCTACATTTTGATAGTTATCATCACTATTACATTAAGAAGAACGTGGCCAAGGGACAGATGATTAGGTTGTCACGTATTGTTAGTGAGGACAGTAAATTCAACAGTGAAATGGGGGTTTTGATGGACCTGTTTGTCCAAAGGGGATACTCTCTGGACATGTTAGCCTTACTTCAAAAAGATGTCACCAGAAGAAGGGCTACTGTTTTTATCCCCATTTTAAATGACACACAAAGGGTGGCTGACAATAATAAAGCAAGAACCACTAGACGAGACAACAAAAATATTCCAACTGAGATGGTTTTACAGCACAATTATCTAGCCATGGAGGTTTAAAACATCATTCAGAAGACTTGGGAAGATATAATGCCTACAGACCTTTATGACACAATGAGTAAAACCCCCCTTTTTATCAACAGTAGGGGGTTAAACATTAAGGAGTTCTTAGAGAGAACACAGACAACGTTTGGTCAAAGACCTGCCAAGATGGCTAAGTGTGGCAGTTGCAAAGCATGTAAATATATCAGTGATGTCCCCTATGTCTCTGTGGGGAATTTTAAGTGGACATTGAAGAGCCCGGGTTATTGCAACTGCAACACCAATATGGTAATTTATGTAGCCACCTGTCTTTCCTGTCCAGCATTTTATATAGGTATGACTACTAGAAAGTTGTGATATAGAATTTTAGAACATTACAGGGACATTAAAAATAAGAAATCTACTAATTCATTATATAACCATATGAACAACTGTGCTAATTTAAAAAAATATATATTTTTTGTTATAGATAGGCTTTGGATTAAAGAGTTTGGGGGAGATTACAAAACTATTCTGGAGGTTAGGGAATGCCTTTGGCAGATTCGACTAGATGCCAACAATGCTCCTGGCATCAATGACGCTCTATCCCTAGCTTGCATATTAAAACACAAGGCAGCTTGTTTTTAAACTTTCCCAATATACTTTGAACAACTTTTGAACAATGATCCAACATTTACTTATTTAATTATTTACAAATACACCATTTTTTAAATAACTAATACATATTTAATTTGATGTATGACATGTTTACTTATCAATGTTTATGTTTCTATCCTTGATTTTATTGTTCAACATTATACAGTTTATTTCAACATTTTTTAATACATTTAAGCTTGTACAGGAAATATTTTGATCTGTATTTTCATCACCTTATACGATTGTACTTATTTAGTAAGAACTGAGTTCTGAAGTTTACACAAGAAATAGTTCAATGGGTAACTACAGGGTTAATTATTATAAAAAGGCCGCTAGATGATGTGACCTATTGCGTTCAATTAGCCTTGATTACATTGATGACCACCAAAAGTATATAATGATTATCACTAAATGTATAGACTGACTCTGAAGATGCCCTACCAGGGTGAAGGTGCTTAGTCAGTGAAGTTTTGTATCTGTAATAAAAGGTTGGTGATTTTATCTATGTACAACTCCACTTACCTAGTTAAAAAATATATTTATAAAAAATAAGCAAATAAAATAATCCAAACTCCCCTCTGTTGGTCAGCATGTGTTAGAGCATTTGCACAATGCACCCTGTGCCTTGCAATTACATTTCTATTCTGTACCCTGTGAATGCTTTTGTAAAGTACGATATGAACTCTGCCCTCAAGTAATCCTGACAACTACTTGCTTATTTAGAATCTCCACACATTCTTTCTACCTTATTGAAGACTTTGGTGTTTATTTTCAGAAAAATAAATAAATAAGATACATAAGACCTTGATTAAAAATATGTTTATTATAAGTGTTGCTTTGAATGCAATCCAGTCACATGACAGGGATACAAGGAGCAAATGATGTTTGGTAACAACCCAGTTTGAACAGGGACATCTTCAGGTCGGGGTTAGGTAGAAACCTTTCTGGGAATTAAGAGGGTACAGGAAGTAGGGTGGGGGGATGAAAGTGTTAAATGAGAATGTAGGATGATTGGGGGAAATGGGGTTAGGGTAGGGAGGGGCTTAATAGGTTTTATGCAAGTGAACATCTTCTGAAAGATTTACTACAAAAAATAACGTTTGAAACTTTTTTTATTGCTTTTTCTTGTCAAGAAAATGAGAAAGAATTGTCTCAGAATGAGCCGCTGTAAGCCCAATGTACAGGACAGTACTATGAAAACAGACATACAGGCTGTACTAAGTAACATCAGCAAATTATCTGTAAAGATAGATAAATTAGAAAGCAAAATGGACAATTTTAAAGAGGAATGTAAAAAACAAATCAAAGTGCTGAGTGAATATTTTAAACATACTTATTTTTAAGAATGCAGAGTCCCTGTAATCACATCTATGCAGGTAAAAGCTGCTCTCTCTAAAACCAAAAACACAGCATCCATAGGACCAGACAACGTCCCAGGTTGCGTTTTACACGAACTTCAGAACGAACTGGCTCCCCACCTAAGCACCATGTTCAATCATAGTCTCACGTCAGGCTTTGTGTCCATTGAATGGCACATAGCAACAGTTATCCCACTCCACAAAGGGGGAGCCACCACTGATCCTGGGAACTATTGCCCTATTAGCCTGACAAGCTTGGTCTGCAAGGCCATGAAACCTATCATCATGGAACTCATAAACAAAGACATTGGTAACCTCCAAACTCTTGACTCCATCCAGTTCAGGTTTGTGAAAGGCAGATCATACCTTCTGAAACTGATCAACTTCTTTAAGGCAGTCACCAAAGCTGTAGGCGAGGGTAAGGTGGTTCTCACAGCCTATCTTGACCTTGCCAAGGCTTTCCACACCATCTCCCATTCTGGAATTATAGCTAAACTCACTAAACTAGGTATAAATCCCTACATCACAAGATGGGTTGCCAGTTGGCTCACTGACAGAACCCACATTGTAAAAGTTGCAGACTCCAAATCTGACTTCAAACCAGTGACAAGTGGAGTACCACAGGGTTCAGTCCTGGGACCTCTCCTGTTTGGTATCTATTTCTCTGAAGTACAGGCTAATACAGAAGGCCTCTGGCTAACGAAGTTTGCAGATGACTGCAAACTAGGAGCCATAGTTGAGTACCCAAATGATGTGGAAATCTTACAGAAGAGCCTCACTGAGACAGATGCCAGGTGTCAGAGGCATGGCCTCAAGCTCAATGCCAAAAAAGTGCATTGTCATCCCCTTTGGTAAAAACTCTGTACCCATGAACTACCACATAAATGGCAGTCTGCTTAATGCCGAATGTGTGATAAGAGACCTTGGGATCCAGGTGAACAGTAGTCTCTCCTTTGATAATCACATCAACACAGTAGTCAGGAAATCATTCTCTGTAGCACGCCTCATCACAAAAGGGTTCTCATCCAGGAAAAAAGAGGTCATTGTTCCACTCTACTCGGCACTCATTAGACCCATTATAGAGTACAATGCCCCTTTTGGAATGTAACTCACAATACATCTGCAGCAGCTGGAAAGGCCACAGAAGTACCTCACAAAGAGGATTACTGGCCTCAAACAGATGCCCTACACTGACCGTCTCAAAAAACTCCAACTTTACTCTGTAGCATAACACCTACTCCTAGGAGATCACTGCCTAACATATAAAGCTATGTTATACCCAGAGCTGTTAGACATGCTACACCTTAAGAAATCTCAATCCCTTCAAGCTACATGCTCTAGGGACCTAAACCTTGTCACCACAATAAACAGGACATGCTAGAGGAATAGATTCCTGTCTCAGAGACTTCCTATAATCTGGAACAAGCTACCCATCTATGTCAAGCAAAGTTCTTCATTAGCACTCTTCAAGAAAAATCTTGATGAGTGGATGGGAAATAGGAAATACACCCCGGCAACCACTTCTGTGTCTCTGCTCGACAGGGACACAGGAAATTAACTTTTGTTGATGGCATAAGCCAGAGAACCTTGTTGGCTAGGCTTACCTAGGCCCTTGGGCCGATAGCCTAGTACCTACCTATGAACCTATGAACAACAATCATCTCAAATATCGAATATAGAAGAGGCAATGTCTGATTTTGATGGAAGATTACTTGAAAATGAGAATAAAATTTAATTTCTTCTGAAACAAAACAACTTATTCTGGGATAAAATAGAAGACTTAGAGAACAGCGCTAGAAGGAATAACATCATGATATATGGGATTCCTAAAAAAGAAGGGGGAAGACAGTATTATTCATTTCCTTAATACATGGCTGCCTAAAACTTTAAACTTGCTGAAGCTTTTTCCTTTGGCATCAAAAGCGCAAACAGATCACTTTCTACCTCATCTTTAAGGGAAATAAACACTTTCACCAAAGTCAGCGATGGTAAGATTTTTCTCAAGTCGAGATAAGGATTTAGTCTTGAAAACTGCATGGACTAATTATCCAGTTAAAATTAAAGAAAATACTATAAGATTTGACAAAACAGGCCATGGTGGTGCAGCGGTTAGTGTTGTCACCTCACAGCAAGAGGTTTTCCCGTTCGATTCTTGGCTGGAGCGCCTTCTGTGTGGAGTCTGCATGTCCTCCCCGAGGTCGAGTGACATTTAAAAACATGCAGGTAGGTGCATGCATGAATGGATGTGCCTTCTTTGAAGGTTGGGCATCGGGCTGGCAACTCAGCACTGTAAACATCCACTGCCAATCATTAGCAGGCTGGACTTCCATTGCGGCGACCCCTAACCAGGAAAAGCCAAAAGACAAACAACAACAACTATAAGATTTGACAATGGCTATTCAACATTACTTGATGTCAAAGAGAAAAGCATGCATGACACTTTTAAAGGCTTAAAGAAAAACAATATTAAAGCACAAATCTTGTTTGCAGCAAACAATAAGGATTCACCTTCCAGAGGGAAAGAAGATTTTTAACACCTTGGTAGATACAATGGACTTTATACAGGAAAAATAAAATCCTAGAAAAAACAGAAGAAATGGACTGGAATCTGTTGGCTTTTTTAAAGAGAAATGCAATAAGAGATGGTTGGTTAATACAACACAGACACAGTAAAAAACTGAAGGACAAATGTAAATCAATGTATTTCACTGTTATGAATTCTTATTAATTTAAAGAAGTGCTGGAATACTTAAGAACAGCTACTAAATATTACTTTTTACAAGGTAAATCATTTATTTCTTTTCCTACTTCAAATGGTTACTAGTTTCCTTTTTAAATGTTAAGAGTTTGATTCCTTTTAGCTAAATATGAAATTAAAGCCACCTATTTTCATTTAGAGTTTAAAGGTTAAATTTAATTTTATTTAATGTTAATCATTATTATGATGAAACTTGTGATAGTTGGCACACTTTCTGATATCTTGGCATAGCTGAGTAATGAACTATTAAATATAATACATGATGCAACAAATGGCACTAAAGAGGCATGTTAAGTTACATTCTGAGTTCTTAAAATGGTCCAGTAATGTGCTACTGATTGTATACTTGATATGCAATAGCATCCAGGAAAGGCATGCTATATCATAAACAAAATATAAAAATATATAGCTTTTTACATATCTAAAACTTAGTATTGGAATGATCAAATAATTAGAGTAACATTCATACTTCTACAAGTTAAACTTGCATCACAAATCACTGTCATTCTTTTAATGCAATTTTATATGCTATGTCTCCTTTAAAAAAGGACAGACTGCTTTACATTAAACATGTCGTATAAATACTGCTTGCTGAATCAATAAATATTATTTCTTTGTGTGCAATGACATTTTAGTGGTTGGGACACTGAGATTTTTTTTTTTTTTTGTGGTTTGGGGGGGTTGAGGGATTGGTGTGTGGTGTGGAGGTAGCTCGGATTCACTTGTGTGTGTTTTTGTGTAGATTGTAACTGATGGATTTCTCATTTTCAAGCCCTTATCATGAAAACCAGCTTGAAACAACTTGGAATCATAAGCACTTTTGTGCTGCTGTGGGAGTTCCGAAATTCTAAGAATTGCCCTGGTTACTTCTTCTTGTCTAAAAGTAAATAATCATAATATGTTGAATCACATGCTAATATATTAATAAATACAAGTTAGATAATAAGGAAAAGACAGTGAATTGCATTCTCAGCCACTGCCAATTATTACATAGTTTTGAAAGCATGCTACTAATAGTATACTTGACATGCAACAGCAGCCAGGAAATTTATGTTATATTATAAAAAAATATAAAAAATATAGCTTTTTACATATATAAAACTTAGTATTAGAATGATATCAATCACACATAACTGTCATTCTTTTAATGCAAGTTTATATGCTATGTCTCCTTTAAAAAATAGCAGTCTGCTTTATATTAAACATGTCATATAGATCGTGCTTACTGAAACCTTGAGTGTTGTTTCTTTGAATACAATAGCTTTTTGGTGGTTAACATAGTTTGAAATGTTTTTTGTTGTTTTTTTTGGTGATTTAGAAGGGTTTGAGGGACAGATTTGTGATGTGGAGGTGGCTTGGATTCACCCATGCATGTTTTTGTGTGAATTGTAGTTGATAAACTGTTAATTTTTAATCCCTTGCCATAAGGACCAGCTTGAAGCAGCTTAATTAGAGTCATGAGCACTTTTCTGATGCTGCTGAACTTCTGAAACTTCTAAGAACTGTTTAGGTTATTCCTTCCTGTCTAAAAGTAAATAATCATGATATTTTTGAAATGGAGCTATGTCAGATGATCGAATTTTCAGAAACTCGAAATTCATATGGTCAAGACCATATGCTTGAGTTTCCAAAAACTCGAATATTAAAAAAAAATCTACCTTTTTTACACTTTTTCAGGGGTGCAAGCTTTCTTGCACCACCATACTCCCTGCAAATTATATATATATATATATATATATATATATATATATATATATATATATATATATATGGGTCCCTATGACTTCGTCGAAATTTCAATTCACCTGTCATTTAGTCTAAACTTCATTACATCGATAAGCATTTGCTCCCGTCCCCAATGTTGTGCGACCCTGGAGTTGATATATATAGTTAGGTGGGTGTGGGGGGCACAGCCCCCCACATTGGGGGGTGTGGGGGGCAAAGCCCCCCACCTAAAATGCTTGTCGATGTAATGAAGTTTAGACGAAATGACAGTTAGGTGAACTGAAATTTCGACGAAGTCATAGGGACCCATATATATATATATATATATATATATATATATATATATATATATATATATATATATATATATATATACATATATCAGTTCTGAGATCACACTGCAATGAGGAAAAGGGTAAATTTCCCAATCTGCACTGTACCACGATCTCCATTCAAAAGCTTTGAGTTTTCAAAAATTTGATCATATGGTCTCGACCTATGAATTTTGAATTTCCGAAAACTCAATCAACTGATAGGGAACCTTTGAAACAAATATTAAGATGTCAATGAATACAATTTAGATAATAAGGAAAATAGAGTGAATTGCATTCTAAACCACTGTCAGGTATTAAATAGCTCTGAATGCTTGCAGTATACGAATAGGATATTTTATATATTAGCCTATAGAATGACACTTCTAATAAAAATTAGGATTATATTTCTCTGTTATTGTCTCTTTTTAAAGAGAACAAAAGTTAATATCTTAGAGCTATTTATTACAGAAAGTTTGAATCTCAAAAAGGGAAGATTTTTCAGATATTTGTTCAGATACTATTAGACATAACATTTAAGAAAAAAATAGGACTGATTCTAATGGTAGTACTAGATTAAAGAGTATCAAATATATAAGGGTAAATATAAATGTTCTATTATATGATACACCAGACTAGGATTATAGTTAAAATATAAAACCTAGGGATATAGTAATAGTGCAAGACATAGTATACAAACAGAAATAGAAAGAGATCAGAATAAGTAAATATGTACTGTATATAGTTAAACAATATAAATATGTCTACAAGGGTTGGAGGTTGTCATAGTGGTTAAGGTATTTACCTTATAGGCACAAAATGCAAGCTTTGATTTTCACATGGGGTAATTGGCTGGGTTTCGAATGAACCACAAGGATAGTTAGCCTGGTATTAATTTATGAACTTATGATCCTATGAACAACCTTGCACATATTAAATAAAATAATAGAAAAAATATAAAACCATCTGATCTATAAATTAATAAATATGAAAATAACAACTGATTTCCTCCTTATAGTAGACCAGGGAGATAATGTGAGGTACAGGGAAAGGTGATTGTAGAAACATTCAGTTTAGTCGAATTAAAATAATGATTCTGAACAGCCGTTTAATTTTTCTTATTCATAACTCCCTGACAGGCTTTTTTAAGATGATGCAAACTAAAAATATGAGATTCATTTAATATGAATCAGAAGCACAAGCTAAGCTTTGTTAGTCTAAGGGAGACTTTGAGAGGTAGTTTGTTCATCTTTTTTTAGCAGACTAGGAATAAATTATTCCATGGTAGAATTTTTTAGAGTTATATCATTAGGCAATTTTTTATTTGTTTCAAAGGTTTTGTCCATAGCTAAAGATTTCATATCGTTATATATATAAAGTATATAACAAGTTCTGTACATAAACATGATTTCATTATACCTGTGTTTTTTCTCCCTTATATAAATGTTTGATTTTAAATGCATATCTATTACTATTAATGAACTGAATAATCCAGTAAAGATGGGGAGTCTGTTCAAATACTTGCAATTATGTAAAGCTTAAACAGTGTTTCTACAAGAAATACATTTAGTTAAAGAAGATGTAAATAAACTTTCATTAAATAATTATTTGTTTTTAGCAGGTTCTGGCTTTGAGCTAAAAGAAGAGGCACCCTCATTTTATGGAAGAACTCACCAGTAATGCCTAAAGTAATAGATACCTATGTTGATAAAAATGGTATGTTAAGCATTGTTATAACTGAGTGGAACAGAAAACTATATACATTGGTGAACTCTTACTGAATTCCAGGGGTTGGCACTAAAGATGCAAAAAATTACTTAGACACTTTAACCTATTACATGAAGGGTGATGTCATAATGCTGGTGATTTTAATTGTATTTTATCAGACAAAGATTCCACTGAAGATAGCAAGTTTAGAATCACTTCTTCATCAGCCAAACACTTAACGAATTTTGTAAATATAATTAATTTAAAGGATATATATGAGCTAAGGAAAACAAACTCACTTCAGTTTACCCATTATTGATATAGATATGGAACACGAACAAATATCAATAACATTTTTGTCTCAAACAATCTGTTATCACATATTAGAGAAGTTTTAATAGTTTCATAACCATTATTGGACCATAGTGCTATACTCCTTAGTATTATTTTAAAAACTGACAGTTTAATATATCACAGGAGATTACCAGAGTACAATATTAAAATAAAAGGATTCAAGGAGTGGTATGTTAAATAGATAAGCTGGTATATTAGTTAAACAAGAGAATGGGACAAAGAATTGAATATGTTACAGGGCAAAACAGACACACTAAAGTTAAATATAAAACCAAATGGCATTATCAGTCAGTCTGAACTTAAATACTTAAATAATAAATATGTTGAAATTCTAAATCTTAAACTTTAAGTAAACCTGGAAAACTTTAAGCTTGCATAAACTTGCTCTTAGATCAAAGAAAATGAGTAAACTAAATCATATCAAAGAAATTATAACACATATAAATAATAAAAAAGAAATAAAAACAGATATTAAAGGCATTCTTGAGGTATTCTTGAGGGATTTAAAATATATTTTTTAAAAAATATAAAAATAATAATACAAATAACCTACATAATGATAAATATAAATAATAAAATAACAAGTGAAGGAATAAAAAAAGATCGCTAGACCATTCACTTTAACAGAAATAAAAGATCAAATAAAAAGTTAAAAAATAATAAGGCACTAGGCTTAGATGATTGTATACCAGAGGTATATAAAATACTCCTGGATGATGCAGTTAAAATATTAGATAAGGTCTATAGAGAAATAAAAACAACTGCTGAAGCCCCTCATCGTGGAAAAAATCCCTTATATCACCTATTTTAAAATAAGATAAGGATCTTACAAAGTATTCAACAAACAGACCCATTTCACTTTTAAATGTGGCTTATAAGATGCTCATGTCCATTTTAGCAAGCAGAATTAAACTACTTATATCTAAATTAATTAACAATAATCAAACTGGGTTTATTTTAAATAGTCAAGTACAGGATAATATAATAAGAATACATGCATTAATAGACTATGCAAATAAAAATTAAAAAAAACTTTCTATCATTAGTCTCAATTTAGATAAGGCTTTTGACTCATTTAATTGATGATACCTGTTTAAAACACTGAAAGTGTGTAATTCCTCACTTGACCTAATTGCATTCATTTCTAAGTTATATATTTAGACAATTCCTATTGGAACTATTCCTCAAAAATTTAATAATGAAGACTTCTTTGAAGAATACAACAAATTAATATTAAAATCTACAGATAAAACCATATCTTCCTTATATTGGAAATTTTTTACCTAAAAATTCTTACACAGAGCTCTTGTCACTCCTAATAATATTACAAGTATGTATAAATCAAATGGAATTAAATGCTGGAGATGTGATTCTGAAATAATAGCAGATTGAACTCATATGATATATGAATGTGAAGTCATTTTTCCTTTTGGAAAGAAATTAATAATTTCCTTCAAGCTCTGTGGTCAGATAGATGTAATATTCTTCAATCTTTGTCACTTGAAATCCAACCTATTAACTGGTTCAAATCCTACTTAAATAACAGACATCAAGCAGTACTCTGGAACTCCACTCTATCTTCCCAGCTACCTGTTAACATTGGTGTCCCCCAAGGGTGCATTCTGGGTCCCCTCCTGTTTTCTTTATTTATCAATGACCTCCACCAAGTAGTTCCCCAAGCTACATGCATACAATATGCAGATGACTCTACACTCATTTGCTTAGCCACATCTGTATCAGATCTTCACTCCCTTACACAACACATATTTAATTCTGTAGAAGAATGGTTTTCACAACGCTGTCTCCTACTTAACCCCAAAAAAAACAAAACTACTTCTCTTTACTCCTTCCAGTAAATCGCCCCATATAGACTTTACAATAACATCTAAAAATGGCACACCTATTTCACAAGATCCTACTACCAAACTACTAGGCATTACCATTGACAACAACCATAACTTCGATACCCATATAAGCAACACTTTGAAAACTATTAATAAAAAAATAGGCTCTCTTTACAGAATCAAACCTTTCCTCACACCAGAATTTAGAAAAACTATTGCCCACTCCCACCTTACCTCTCCCCTTCTCTATGCTTCACCCATATTTACTAACTTGTCAAAAAAGAATCTTTTGAAATTAGAAAACTCCTACCACAACATAGCTAGATTTGCTACAGGTAACCCTTTCAGAACCCACCACTGTACTAATCTAAAGCAACTAGGTTGTCTTGAATTACAGCAGCAACTAAAAATTAATCAACTAGCCATAGCCCATCAAATTCTTTATCAACCTGACAAAACACCTATACTATCTACTCTTATCTACCCCTACCAAAATCTAAAGTCCCTTAGATCCGCACACAAACTTCTAGCAAATATTGACAAAGCAAACAACAAGGCTGGAGATTCCCTTTTTTCTAACACTGTTGGAAAACACTGGAACCTGCTTCCCTCTGAGCTTTCTACTATTCCCTCAAAATCTCTCTTTAAAAAGAGACTTAAGCTCTACCTCAAATCACAATGGCTGTGCCCCTGTACTAATCCTGACTAACTCTAGCTCATGACACCTGACTAAAAGCTATACCTTAAAACCCAAAGTCTACTTCTCATTTACATCAACAGACCTATATCTCCTTCCTACTGTCTTTATATATTATATTCCTCCTAAGCTCCTTTACCCTCTATTACTGTACATGATGCTAGTATTCTCTCAGAATGTCACTTGTAACAATATTTTTGTCACAATAATTTACCATTCATGTTATAATTACTGCATTTTTACACTTTATAACTATGTCTCCAGTTATAATGCTTTCTTTTACTTTGTTATTTTCATGTATTTCTTTAATGTAAATCCATTTCAAACTTTGAAGCTTATCTCCCTGGGCCTCTACTGAAAATGGACATATATCCAGCTAGACTAGCCCAGTCAACAAATGTAAAATAAATAAATAAATAAAAATATTTCTAAATTTTGTTTTATTTAATGCTCTAATTCTTGAGAGTTTTCCAAAAACCTAAGTGCCTCAGCTTTGGTGTATTCTTGCTATAGTCAGAAACGTAACTAGTAAATCTTGGAAAAGTAAATTTACCCCCTCTGATGTTGAATTTATTAATATGGCAAAATGTTTGTAACATGGAACTGCATACTATAAAGATGAGAATTTCTAATATTGCACATTCATATAAATCTTGGCTTAAACTTAAAGATTTGTTTGAAAAATATTAATTGCTGAAATCTATAACTTTGATGTATTGATCAGCTGTGGACTATGTAAATAGTTATTTGTTTGTTTTATAATTGATTTGTTTATCTGTTGCTTTAAAACCAAATAAAAAATATAAATAAAATAAAATAAAATAAAAAAAGAATATTTCTGAGAACATGGCCAATGGTAGCAAAATCACTTTACTTCAGAAGAAGGAAGACTTCCCACTTAAACAACCCTAACAGGCTTTGGAGTAAATAAAGATTGACTTCCTCACTAGGAAGTCAGAACAATAGTTAGTCCAGTTCTTGTCGGACTGGAATAGACAGACTAGCTTTGACACCTAATCCTTTAAGAATCCTTCACTATCCTACATTTTCACCTTTAAAATCCCCTACATATATATCTACTTCAGTAGATTGAACTTTTACAAATTCGAACCACAAATGGCCGAGACCATAAGTTCGAACACTGAAGAAAAAAGTAAAAAAAACAACAAAAAACAGAACTAAATGTCTGTAGCAAGGGGGGCTATGCTCCCCTGCACCCCACACCCCCCTTACTTAAATATACCAACTCCAAGATCGCACTACATTGTGGAAAATGGAAATCTTCCCATTCCGCACTGTACAGAGATCTCCATTCAGTCCGATTGAACTTTTACAAGAGCGAACATATGGTCTCGGCCATATGAGGTTCGAACTTGTAAAAGTTCGATCTACTGAAGGTGACCCATATATATATATATATATATATATATATATATATATATATATATAAACATATATATATATATATATATATATATATATATATATATATATATATATATATATATATATATATATATATATATATATATATATATATATATATATATATATATATATATAGATATATATATATATATATATATGCGTGTGTGTGTGTGTGTGCATGTGTGTGTGTGTGTGTGCATGTGTGTGTGAGTGTGTGTGTGTGAGGTTTCACTTTACAATCCCAAAATACTGAAATTTCAAATTTCACTATCTCGAGATGAAAGTGTCAAAACTGCATATGACCGAACTTGGAAATGTCGAATTTGTGGTTGTGGTGGTGAGCTATGTGATGTGTCATTTACTGTGTCTGTAAGGTGCGGTGTGCTCTAGGATATGGGGATGGCTGTCGATGTGTGGTTATAGCTGGAGATTCAGGTAAGTGGTTTTTTTTGAAGGGTTTTGGGTAGGGATTTTAGTGTATGTGAGTGTGTTGGGAAGTTTTAGGTGTAGGTTAAGGTAGGTAGGTAAGAATGTGAGTGTGTAAGTGTTGAAAGTGGTGGTGTTTGTACATATGTAATGTGTGTTTCTGCAACAGGACTGTAGAGTGTGTAGCAGTGACTTTAGTGTCTTTTTCTTTTTAGTGTGACCTCAAGGTTTGCATACATAAGTAGCGAGGTTGTGAGGTGCACAGCCCACCACAAGGGGGCGGGGGTACAGGGGGGCTTGCCCCCCTGCTTATATGTAGGTTAGGTGGGTTTGATTTATATTTTTGCGTGTGTGTGTGTGTGTGTGTGTGTGTGTGTGTTTTAAATCAGAGCATCACATACTGAAAGTTCAATATTCTGAACTTTCAACATTGTGATGTTCAGTTTTATGGGTTTTTGTGATTTTGTGGTTTCGGTACTTTCATTTCGAGATATTGAAAATTACAATTTCAGTATTTCAAGAATGTAAAGTGAATATATATATATATATATATATATATATATATATATATATATATATATATATATATATATATATATATATATATATATATATATATATATATATATATATATATATATAAATAGATAGATATGCATATATACATAAAAGCAAATAAAACACTGTAAAGGAGTCCAACCAATGCCACATTCCAGATATTTGTCAGAAACTACTTTAATGTTCAAAGCAATCCACATACATTAACGCTCGAATAGAATCCCCACATTTTCGTCTTTTTTTATCCCAAAGACTTCATCAGATGCAACAAAATGAATTAACCCAAACTGATCCTTTTATACTATAATTTTAAATTAGTTAATTAATTAATTAAACTCCCCATAAAACACAATCAAACCATTAAAGTACAGAAAGCTTATTTACCTCATAAAATGTATGTGTCCTTTCGTTAAACCATATAATTAATAATGAATACATTAAAATAATAAATTTGTAAGCCAGGTGAAATATTACTTTTCCTAAAAGGCCATATTATATTAAAACAATAAAGGCATATTCATTATATTCCTGTTACGTAAAAAACTAATGTAAAAGCTCCTTCTACTGACTAAATTTCATATTACTAACCTCTGAAGCATTTTAAAAACACCATTCATAAAAAAATAGAACTTAAACAGTTGGTATCCACTTGAAAATCAAACAAATATAATGAAGCTATATACCATTTAAAAATCCAGTGAATGTTTTGTATGTACTACCACATCACAGTTTTGCTGCCCTCATTTTTACCAGGGGGCTATGGAGATATTCTCATTCAACCCAGGGAATATGTTGGCCTGAACGGTAATCTGCCACCATAATTCTCTGTATTCAATTTTTTCCTCCCATAGTCCCCCCTTAGGTCATTTTTCACTTCCTAAAGCACTAAAAAGGAAAAACAAGCTCAGTCACATTCCTTAGAGTGTTTAAATAGAGCATTATTTTCCTTTTTGGTTTGTATATCATAATAATGCTCATAAACTCTTTTTTGAGTTTCTATGTGTGCATGTATGTGTCAAGGTTTCTATCTCTTACTTAGAAGTTTAACTGTCACTAATGCCATTAGCAGGAATATAAACAGTGGTAACCTAACATAAGTGATTTTAATCATCTCTCCAAGCACTTCAGATGTCTTTCATGACTGAATTCCACTGCAACTACCTAAACTTGGCTTTAGCTATGAATTAACAGACAATTAACAAATTACCTTCAAAACTGGACTTTTATGGTCCTAATTAATAATATTTCCTCCATCTTCTCACAGCTTAAACCCAAAGCATGCCAGGAGCTCTGCCCTTTTTCAGATATACAAGTCTACCCAAATTGGAGATGATCAGCTTCTTTTTACCTCTACCTATTCACCAATACAATCTGTGCTGGCAGAGGTTATGCTCACCAAACTTTCTTAGGGAACAACTCAACATTAATGTTTCCCGGACCAAACACATGCTGATTAGCACGAAAGCCAGTTTCATGCTTACAAGTCCTAGCTGAAAATACAGTCTGACAGACCAACAACCAGGAATAGTCCCAATGACCTTTTATTCACTTTTTCTTGGCATAGCTATATCAACATCAGACTCAGTTCTCTGCTTCATGGCATTTATTGAGTCTATAGTCTCTGCAGCTGCAAGGGATACTGCTTGTTTAAATGAAACTGGCTTAAAAGTGTGCTTTGGCAGACTCAGTCAACTAAATGAGACTGAAAGACGGACTTCACTGCCACTCTGATATTGCACAATCTCAGGGTAAGTTATAAAATCTCAAAGATCAAACCCCATTCAATCACATGGGTTTTCTTAAGAATGTGTTACCTAACCAGGCATCAGATAAATAAACAGACACCCCCAGGACACTAAGCTTGTTACTGCCAAATGAGTCCTCTTGCCTATACTGGAATAGTCCCTGACCACACCAATTACAAGATTCATCACCAGTGTACAACCCTTAGGGGACAATGTGTGCTGTATTCTTCTAACCCCCCCATTACACATGCACCACCATAACACCATCTACAAACTAGAGATTAGATTCCCTTGATATTGCACTATGTGGTTTTTAGTTTTTCAGGTGTTTAAAGGATACCAACTTCCTGGCTTTCACTAATGAATTCTGCTTTTGCTTCCATCTCAGAACTGTCAGGTCCTCTTACACCTCTACATGCACTCTGCCCCTGACCTATTACACACAAGAATTAAAGCTGTCAGCATGCCATTCCACATGCTATGAAACATGACCCAGTACTAATATGATCTATGGACACTTTTCTTGCCTTCTTTTTAGCCATGAAAAAATATACAGGGTGTAGCTCACAGAGTCAGTGCACATCATATCTCTCCTAAGCAGCGCTATGCAATCAACCCCCACTTTCCACATGGTGCGGTTATGTACAAAACTTCAAATAATATCTGCATACTAAACTGATGCCTGACACACTGATAATGCAACTTTCTCTACTGTACTTTTGTTAAATTGCTTAGTATTGTTACTTTCAGGTTCGGTAACATTGACTTTTGTAGAGGGTGGCACAGTGATGCAGCAGTTACGTTGCTACTTCACATTGTTGGGTACACTGATTATGTACCAAGTAAGCATGTCTTGTGTGTAGAGTGAGTATGTCATTCTTGTGTATGCATGGGTTTCCACGTTGTCTCTGGTTTCATTTTACATATCAAACACATGATAACAGGTGAAATGGTGAGCTTCTAATTTACCCATTCATATGTATGCAAGTGTGTGTATTTGTGCTCATGTGTGTATCTATATGCATGTCTACACCTGCACATACAAGTGTATGCATGTGTCTGTGTGTCTATTTGTGTGTGTGGGCATGCATGCATGGAAGTGAGTGTGGGTGTGGTTATGTGTGTGTCTTATGATGGAGTGACATCATGTCCAAGTCTAATTCTCTACCTTACTCTTACTGACAGCCAGAACAGACATTTTCTCATATATCACTTTGAATAGCATAAGGTGGTATCAGAAAACAGATGAAAGCTTTTCCCAGATTCATGTGTGTGTAACTCATGTGGTCTGCAATTATGGGTTTATAGTTTATGAGTTGACGAACTATCTCAGTGCGTTATTAACCTTGACAAAAGTATACAACTGGACTTTGAATTCAGTAGATACAAATATGAGTATGGGCATGTATTCACCAGTATAGACCATTATATGACCAAATTGAGACTGAATAAAACTAAGAAGTTGAAAAGAGACAGTAAAGCTTATGCTGCTGGAACTGCTTATCCTGAACCATCACCCACCCAGGTTTGGAGGAAAAAACATATTTATGGTAATCAATAAAATATGCCTCCAAACACTAGTTCTACAAATAACAACAGTAGTGGTGACTTTGGTTATCAGGTACATGTAATAGATGATAGAAGTGACAGACAACCTCCAGACAACAACAATTTAACTGATACCAATAGACTTCCTTCTGACCAAGGAGCCATGACATAGTCAAAAAATCAACGACCACTCTAACCAACAGCAGAATTTTCGGCAGGGCTCAAACTTAGGTGCCAGGCCCAAACAGAACAATGCGTTACCATACCAGCAAAGGAACAAACAACAGAAATTCAACAAGAACAAAACTTAAGTGCCTGTAGTCAGTACACTGATGTGGCTTGTAAGCCTGACAGTATTCCTACTGGCTCTGTGCTGGGTATGCAACTTAACCAACGACTAGAGTTGGATAACAGCTTCTCCTTAGATGGTCTAACAGTACATCACTATCCAGTAATCATTATGAATAAAGCATGTGACTTTAAAGTATACAATTATTCATCTGTCAACATTAGTGCAGAAATTGTTGAATTTTTCTCTAAGGGTCTTACCTTTGTTCCATCTCAACCTATCAACTTGGTAAACACTATTATAGATATTAAAATGTTTACCAGGAAATTGAATTTCAAGTTAATATTTGATAACTTGTTAAATACCATGAACCATGACAAGTTTTATACCCCTAGTACATTTAATCCTCCTTTGGTCCCGTTATTGCAGACCTTAGAACAATTGTGTGAATTGGATATTTGACACATGGTTAACAACATATATAAGTATAAGACCTCTCACAACATGAGTAAGGAAGAACGTGAATTTTTGGTATTCATTAAAACTCAAGATTTACGTTTCTGTAAATCGGATAAGGGGGGAGGACTAGTAGTTTTTGACAATCTAGACTACCAAGATTGGATGTATAAACTATTGAATACCAACTCGTACGATGTAAGTTCACGTTCTGAAGTGAATAAAGCCTACAACTTGATTAAAAGTTGCATTGAAGACCTATTCATTGAGGGTAGAGTTGAACAACATGTCTATAACTATTTGTTAACCCCTTATCCTAGATACCCTTGTATTTTTGGTATCCCTAAGATACACAAGAACTTGGTTGACCTCCCTTTGAGACCACTGGTTGATGGTCGGGGTTCTCCTACGTATTCTTGTGCCAAAGTTATAGACGCAATACTTCAAAAATATTTAATATATGAGACCCAAATGTGTAAAGACTCATGGTCATTTTTGAAGAAGATTGAAGCTATTGAATTTAAAGCTGACTTCAACTTCCTTACTATCAATGTGAAGGACCTTTATACATGTATTCCACACACAATAGCTATTGAATGGGTCGAAGTAATGCTTAACAAACATAAAGCTCCAGTAGTAGAGATCAGACTGGTTACAGAATTGATTGACTTAGTATTGTCTAATAATTTCTTCATGTTTCAGGACCAATTCTACCTCCAAAAAGTGGGAGTTGCCATGGGGTCCCCTTGTGGCACTAGTGTTGCTAACTTTGTCATGGCACATTGGGAGTCCGAATATGTATTTAATAAAAATAACAATGACCTTTGTGACTCATTGGTCCTATATACACGCTATTTGGATGATATATTCATTCTGATTAATGGCGATGAAAGTATAAGTGTAAACTTAGTAGATTATTTTAACACTACTACACAATTTTTGCAGTTTACACATACATTTAGTACCAACAAAATAGCATATTTAGACATTTACTTGGTTAAAATGTACGAATTAAACAGCTATATAGCTAAAATTTACAGGAAAACCACGTACTCTAATACATTTTTTCACTTCTCAAGTAATCATCCTGTACACCAGAAGAGGTCAGTTATTAAGGGCCAATTGGTAAGAGCTTCAAGAATGATCACCTTAGAGGCTGACTTTCTTGATGAATGCTCCCTACTTAGGAGTATGTTTATCCAGCGAGGCTATCCAGAATCCCTATTGGATAACTTAATCAATGAGGTCAGAATAAAGAGAACAGATAAAATATATCTACCACTTCTAAATGTAAAAAACGTCTCTATTGAGCCTGCTAATGGTAGTGGAAAGGACCCTCCCCCTTTTGGTGTTAGTCTACAGAGGAGGCAGGTCAAAGACAATGACACAAATTTCATCACAAATTTTTCGACACACAGTTCTTTGTGTATTAGTATACTGAAAAAGAACTGGGAACTATTTAAAATCAATAGTAATATTTATATTAAACTAGGTGAGTTCCCTAGAGTTACTTTTAGAAGAGGGCGAAATTTGAAAGCTATTTTAGAACAGACGCACACCCTTATCACCCGCTGTAATGATATGACTAAATGTGAATGTTGCAACTACTGCAAATTTGTGGATGTGACTAATAACTTCACCATTAATGGTACACAATACAAAATTAGAGATAGATTTAATTGTAATTCCAGCTTTGTTGTATATCTTGCTAAGTATAAGCTGTGCCCTGCTTTTTATGTGGGCAAAACAGAGCGGAGGCTCCGTGAAAGGATATATGAACATTAATATGCAACTAAGAAACAGAAGTTGGAAAATGCTCTAGCAAAACATTCCTGTACTAACAAAGAGCACACCTTCAAATTTATTATTATAGATCAAGTAAAGGTCGATAGTAGAGGGGGGCCTAGACCATTGAAACTAGAAGAATTGGAACTAAACTGGCAGGTTAGACTCAATGCCTGTCATCCACCAGGCTTGAATGAAACCTGCTCTATTATTAGCATCTTAAGACTGAAAAGTCTGAAGAGGTGAATGTCCAACAGTGTAAGGTACCAGTTAGCTCCATATTAATGGTCTATGCTATCACAGCGAATACCTATCGACATGAATGGACTACAGAATTTTTTGTATTGTAAGTACCTAGTTCAAAGTATAACTGGTCTTATAAGTCACAATACAAAATAGCTGACAATCGTTTACAGCTGCATTGCTAACAGTTGTCCTTACAGCATAAATACATTTAATAATCAGAATTTATCATTTATAGTTCTTGTAGATAACTTAGTATTTACAAGGCTGCTGCAGTATTTTAGTTAAGTTTTGTATTTCTTATGTGTGTTTAGCATTTTTTTAACTTTGATATGTATGTTTTTTTACTGTGCCTTTGAGGGTATCAGTTTGAACAATTAACGATTAGCTGTGCCTATAAAAGGAGGTTTTAATGTTTAAGTCTAAGTTTCTGATGAAGTCTTGCGGATTAAAGCAGACGAAAAGCGCTTAAAATAAATATTTTAAACAAATCACGGTTTCTTTTGCTGCTTATGTGAAGATTCCTACTACCTGTCATTACAGTTTGAGTGGATCTAATCAGTTGTTCTTTCATTTGGCAACATTTGGGAAGATACTAGCATGCTGGACTTGGCTTTTTACTTCTTAGTTTGTTTTCTGTTTTTGTTTTACCGGGGTCCACAATTATTGACAGAATATTGAAAAATGCTACTACATAGCACGTCTTTCAAGGGGTACAGTTCATGCGAGGGCAAATTTTGAAGCCAGTTTAAACTGCTTGGATCCTGCTACGGTTGCTGAAACTGTTCAGGATACTGCTTCCTATAGTATATAAATCACAACTTAAAGTTTTAAAAACCACTTAAGGTTCCTGGCCCGGTATATAATACTTGTTTTTGGCAATGAAGTTTTCAAGGATTTCAAGTACTTGAAGGAACCCTGGAAGAGGAAATAGAAAAAAGAAAACTGTAGGAGCAGGGTTAGGATTAACGTACAGAGGTCATCATTATTAATGTGTCTGTTAACCCTTCCCTTGTCCCTAACCCCAACCCTACAGTTTATCTTACAAAGACCCTTTCTTTAACGCTGACAGTATTCAGTGTTTTGGAAGTTCATGGCAGTGTTTTGTTTAAATGATTGCAAAAGGAAACTATTTGTTTTCCTTTGTGATCAGTTGAATTTTTGATGCTTTAGTGTCCTTTTTTTTTGTTAGTATATATCCAAAGTGCAGGCATCAGCTGTGTGTTACTACTTGTGCACAATGATATTGTCATTAGTGTGTGTGTGTGTGTGTGTGTGTGTGTGTGTGTGTGTGTGTGTGTGTGTGTGTGTGTGTGTGTGTGTGTGTGTGTGTGTGTGTGTGTGTATGTATGTATGTATGTATGTATGTGTAAATGTATATGTATATACCTACATACACACCACACCAGCTCCATAAAATGAATGGAGACATTCCAAGTGTATGTATTGCAGTGATACGTTCTTGTTCCCCAACCATACTGTAAGCCTCTTCTGATTGAGCAATGCAGATATCAGTGCAAACCTGCAGGGGCCATCACAGAATTGTGTACATTTGTGACAACATTCCCTTTGGAAATAAGTGGTAATGTATGCACATATGTGTTCCCATGACATACACATGTTTATGCAGCTTATTTCCCCAGTACTGCTGTACTCACCACCATTAGGATTCATTCATTCTCCCCTCCCCTTTGTTAATGTTAAAACCCACAGTAGTGTCATGCTATACACCTGTACAATATCACTTCCCCCAGTAACTGAATCCTGTTTCTTGGGCATTCAGTGCATTGTCTAAAAGAATCATGCACAGTACTATTGCTGCTGCTGAGCTCAGCATTTATTTCAGTATGGGGAACACTAATTATATACTTACAAACAAGAAATTTGATTTGAGTCACTCATTTGTCAAAACTACACTGGAGATCTCCTTCATATTGTGCAGCCGTAGTATGAAGGGTATCTTGTGTATAGTTCTAAAGAGTATTATGCAGCCGTAGTATGAAGGGTATCTGGGGTATAGTTCTAAAGAGTATTATGCAGCCATAGTATGAAGGGTATCTCAGGTATAGTTCTAAAGAGTATTATGCAGCCGTAGTATGAAGGGTATCTCAGGTATAGTTCTAAAGAGTATTATGCAGCCATAATATGAAGGGTATCTCAGGTATAGTTCTAAACATCTAAAGAGTATTATGCAGCCGTAGTATGAAGGGTATCTTGGGTATAGTTCTAAAGAGTATTATGCAGCCGTAGTATGAACGGTATCTTGGGTATGGTTCTAAACAGTACCACTTATTTTACATATTATTTCCCATAAGAGTTGACCCAGTTGTTCAGGGTTTGGGAACTTATGTGAACAGTGACCAACATGTGTCTATTGTAAGAAATTCCATCTATATTGCATAGCTTATTAACAAAGGGATTGTGTCTAGAACTATGGATGTTATTGTTCCCCTTTACTCAACCCTCATTAGGCCAATAATTGAGTATAATGCCCCCTTTGGCATGTATCTGTCCAGACACATGAAACAACTGGAATGCCCACAGAGTGACCTTAATAAATGGATACAAGGCCTAAACAATATGTCTTACGTGGACTGACTTAAAGCCCTGTTACTTTACTTGGTATCATACAGACTGCTTAGAGGTTACCTGTGTCTGTCATACAAGCTGTCCTCTGACCAAATACTGATGGATTTACTGCACATCAGCAAGTTAAATGGCATCAGAAGTACTCTGTCTAGGGATCTAAACCTCTTCTGCAACATAAACAGAATGGTTTGGAGAGAAGGGTATGTCTCACAGAGGATAGCCCTGCTCCAGAAGATACTCCCCATCCACATTAAACAAAGTTCATCCCTATCCATATCCATGCGGAGCTTGGCTCTATGGATGAGTAACAGAGAATTTACCCCAGTTCACCCTATGTACTAGTAATGGACAGAGGCAGTGCCTAAATGCTTTATCTTATCAATGGGTCCCCTCAAGTTGCCTATAGTATGATCCCAGTTATTCTAATTAGGAGTAATAACTATTGACCATGGGATGGGGAAGGCCAGTCTCTAATCAAAATAGATAGGTTAATTTGAGCACAAAAAGGTAAATTGGCTAGGCTTAAAATAGCCGTCAAGGGCAGCATATTTGTGTAGGAATGTATCTATACATGTGTGTGGGGGGGTACATCTATATATCTATATCTATACTACACTGAAGCATCTCTGTTTTACATTTCCCAAGCTTTGTGTTGTATGTTGGAAGGTTAAGACATTTAAATGTGTAACTCTCATTCAACATCTACATGAAAATATATGCTGCCGAGTGAAGCACCATGGCTAAAGAAGACCAGGTAATCTGACTATAAAAATGTTTTATATTGGAGACAGGAAGTGAATAAATTGTATGAACAGTAAAAGTCTAAAGTCTTAGCCTTTGGGAAGTCTGACTGGTAGTGTACATCAGTAGTGATTACCTCCTGAATTTCGACTGAGAAGGGTGGAGGTTGCCTTGTGATTTTATAATGATAAAAGTTCTGTTAAGATAATTTGTTGCCTTGTGACTGGTAGTTATGAGGTTGCCAAGTAAGTGCAGATGACTTATGAAAAGGAAGAGATTTAAACTGTCAGATGCTTTTTTCAGTTAATCAAAAATTGCCCTGGTTAGTTACCCTTTGCATATTTATAGTGGTAAGGGAAGATTTATTATGGATAGCAGCAGTCTGATTAGGAGAGGGATAGGAAAGTTTGAGAAATCTACTCTTCCCTCATTAGACCAATCATCGAGTACAATGCCCCATTTAGCATGTACCTCACTAAACACCTGCAACAGCTGGAGAGGCCACAAAAGTACCTCACAAAGAGGATCCTAGGCCTTAAACACATGTCCTACATGGACAGACTCAAAAAAACTCCAGCTATTCTCTGTCTTATATCGTCTATTAAGAGGCTGCTTGACTTACAAAGCCATGTCTGACCCAGCTCTGTTAGAAATGCCACATCTAAAAAAATTCCAATCCCTCCGCACCACATGCTCCAGAGACCTTTGCCTCATTACCACAATCAACACAACATGCTGGAGGGACAGGTTCATAACGCAGACTGCTATGGAATAGACTTCCCATACATGTGAAGCAGAGCACCTCACTAGCCCTCTTCAAGAGAAATCTTGATGAGTGGATGGGAAATAGAAAGTTCACCCCAGGATCACTCCAGTGGCACTAGTTGATAGAGGCATTGGGCACTAATGACAGGCGGCACAATGCCAGGGCACTTCTATGGGCTAGGCTTGTAAAGGCCCCAGGGCCATTAGCATAGTACACACCTATGAACCTATGAATGAGTCTGACATAACAAAACAGACATGCAAAGTATATTGCAATGTGTGTGTGTGTGTGTGTGTGTGTGTGTGTGTGTGTGTGTGTGTGTGTGTGTGTGTGTGTGTAATAAGTGAGAATGAAGACAGCAAGAGAATTATTTTTATAAGTATAATTGAAGCTAAAATGTAATCAGAAATCTCTTATGTCCTGAATGGTTTTAATTCATGTGAATGAAAAAGAAGTTGTTCAACTGTATTTCATTGAACAGAAAATATTCAAATCTTGTTTCACTGAAACACATATTATTGAATCTGTGTAGACCATAAGTAATGCAATTTAACCTACTATTCATACACTTGGGTCTGGAATACATAAATATGAAAAGTGAGCTATCATGCATATGTAAGACAAAACTGTGAGCGTGTATTTAGTTTTTTTATATAACAACATTGTGCTGCAAGACAATTTCTCCATTAAAATTATCAAAACATTTTTTTGTATAAGAATACAATGTGGAACAAGTAAGAGTTGCCAAAAAGATGGCATGCATGCAGCAGATTTCAGCTGTCCTGTATATAAGAAAAATGTTGACAAGATTTTATTAACAAATTTGATCACATCACTGCTAATATTGAATGATATATGTATTTTGCCTCAGGATTAAATTGTAAATTTAAAAAAATCTGTTAGAATATATACCCACAGACTAATTGCATGATGATGGTTTCCAAAATTATCAGATGATTCTACTTCTATAAAAATAGATTTTCAGAAGATATTGTCATCCATGCAGGAATTATCTTTAAAAATAGACCTTCCCCGGGATTCATGAACCTTGCGCCAGGCGCACGCATAGCGTAGGCGTTTCAACGCCAAATATGGCCACCGAGCGATTCAGGTATGATCCAATTCCACGTGCACTACCGGCGTGTGCCAGATTGCGCTGCCCCTGGCGTAGGTATGCTAAACACCCCATGTGCGGTGTGTCACCATGCAAATGAAGGCATATAGCGATTCACGAAGTGGTGCAGGCGTAGCATAAGCCCACGGCAATGTAAACCAAAAAAACGGTTTACATTTTCCCAAACATAACATCGGAGTAACGGAAGAGTGTCAGACCCAGGTATCACACTGTTACCATATGCCAATGGCGAAATACACAGACAATGGCAAAAGAAAACATGCACAACACGTAAATAACAACTTAAATGGCATGTCCACAGTAACTCACATCAGAACCGCAGGACATGTGTGCGGAAGGTGCAACATAATGAAATAATATAACAATGTTATAAAACAGCATCATAATAGACATCAGGTCCACAGCATAATACACCATGGTATGCATGGAATGCCACAACCACGGTGCAAGGGTTGCCAAGGACTCGCGGCAGTCTTCGGCGTGGTAACTATGAATTAGTAGTCAATGCCATGCAAATGAGGCAGATAATACTGAATCGCAAACCCCCCGCCAGAGTAAGGTTGTACCAAACGGCGCAGCGGTAATACACCGAGGAGTGGCTCAGAGGGAATACATGACATCTGCAGAGGGGTGTGCCACCGTAGCAGTAAGCACATTGGAGCACAGCAAACCTGGGCTGTACATCGCAAATCAAAGCTGCAGGACCGGGGTGTGGGGTAATAGTTTAGCTGAGAGCACACAATGCGCGCAAAAGTGCATGTGTACAAGGATGTCAACGTTCCCGGAACCTAGTCATGTGACGCACGCCCCGCAAACAATATCGGAAACAGGAAGGTGATGTGAAGAATATAAGGAAATGTGGAAGAAGTGTAATTGGAGTACTAATGAGCAATCAACACTAATCAACCCACGAAGGCCAATCGGCGGCAGCTGATAACTCTGCATGCAGAAACCTGCAAAACGGGATAGGGGAGGCATATGAATGCAAAGAAAGTAGGGGAGGTAGCAGACTGCAAAGATAGAAGACCTGACACAGCAGAGCAAAGCAGACAGGCAGCACAACGGCAGTAGCACACAAAACGCATGATATGACATGTCCATGAAAGTAGAAATGACAGTGCTCTGCAGGATGCATGCCAGAAAATGGTAGGTGCAACGTGCAGAAATAGTAAGGGAATGTCGAAAGGTAATCCATGGCAGGCAAGAGTAATGCAACACCAAAGGCAACACCGTTGTAGTTCCATCGGTAAAACACGGAAGATAACCCTTAGATACGGCCGTACAAACACACCCTATGACATCATCGGTGTGCACAGCACAATAGTATAAAGTGTGAATGCACACAACACACAGCCGTGTATTCCCAAATGCCGCACCATAGGTGTAAACACACGGGGAACTTTTAAAATGTACATGTTGGGTGCTGCCGTAGCTGTGATCCATCAGCATGTGTTAGAGACAGACGGTGTTGTGGATGAGGGTGCCGACAACCACCGCAGGCCTCGGAGGAGGAGGAGAGTGTTCAGACCAAGGGTAACCTACCAGGGGCTACATGACCAGGAGATAGTGGAGCGTTACAGGGTGGACAGGGACATGTTACAGCAAATAGTGGAGCTGTGCCGGCCATGCCTGAGAACAAGAAACAACAGAGGGGAACCCATCCCAGTGGACACAAAGGTATGTGTAAGCTTGCGAATACTGGCCACAGGTACCTTTCAAAGGCCAACTGGAGATATAATGGGCATCTCACAGGCATCAGCATCCAGGGTACTACACCAGTTCCTGGATGCCATGTTACCACATGCCAATGAGCATATATACTTCCCCAGATCTCAGGAGGAGTTGGCTAGCAATATGCGCCACTTCCACCATGTGGCACAATACCTGGAGGTACTGGGTGCGATAGACTGTACGCACATACAAATCAAGTCACCACCTGGCGAGCAGGGTAGACGCTACATAAACCACAAGGGATTCCACTCCATCAATTGCCAGGTCGTGTGCAATGCCCAGGGCATTATCATGGATGTGTGTGCTGGCAGCCCTGGAAGTTACCACGACTCCCATATCTGGCATGCCTCACAGCTGTACCAGGTATTTGTCAGGGGGGACATCCCACAAGGCCATCTCGTGGGGGATGCTGGCTATGCACTGGAGCCGTGGATGATGACTCCCATCAGAAATGCACACACACACATGCAAGAACGCCATAATGAGGCACACGCACAAACCAGAATAATCATAGAGCGTGTGTTCGGGATGCTGAAATCATGGTTCCGGTGCTTGGATACATCTGGTGGAGCCTTGCAGTACTCTCCAGGCACATGTGCCCACATATTCATAGTATGTGCCATGCTACATAATATGATCCTGCGGAAGCAGCTGCTGCAGGGACATAATGGTGAAGGGCCACAAAGCCCACCACAATTGCCAAGGCCAGTCCAGGCACAGAGGGTTCAGGACCAGGAACACACTGTGCCAGCCCCAGTAGGCAGACAGAGGTGTACCCAATATGCCTACGCCTTGGCAAAGAGGGAACGTATAGCACATACTCTGACAGCGTAGGCCCCATGGACTGACACCTCCCCACCTGCACACACAGTGAAATGGATGGCACACAAACATGACCACCTGTAAAGTGTAATGTATGGGTGGCCTTATGTGTGACTCCAACATAGGCAGCCCCCAAACACTGTAAACCCAACAGCCAGTGGAACATGTGACGCCAACACCTGAACAGTACGTGAGTCCTACAGCATATGGCGTTGCTGTGTGCCTGCCACGGTCGCCGCAAGATGTATACATATAAATATATATATATATATATATATATATATATATATATATATATATATATATATATATATATATATATATATATATATATATATATATATAGATAAATATGTACACATATACATATATATAATACAGATAAGACAGGGAATTAGAGGGATATAAGGTGACTGAGAGGTATCCCGCGATATCTGTACATAGTATACATAGTGCAACGACAATCTGAACATCCGGGAGGTTCAAAATAAGAGGATACCGCCAACCATGGAGCGTGTAACATACCGATATGCATAACCGCGAGGCCGAAAGACCGCCAGAACACAGTACTGTAACAGTACATGCGCGTGTAATAGTATGATGATATGAAGGGAGAGGTAGACACCGCCGCCGGTGTTGCGGTCCAATTAGGTACTGTGTGCAACCGTCCCTGTGAGTGCCGTAGTATGTGTACGTGTGCACTGAGGGTGCCGTGTGCGTCGCTGTGTGAGTGTAATGTGTGTGTGTCTGCAACATGTGTATGTTGGTGCCAAGTTAGAGGCAGAGCAGAATATTAGGTGTAGGCATACGGTAAACTAGCCTCAGGCATATGTTCACCACTAGTCCCACAGTAGTAGTGACAGCCCCACCCTGGCTAGGTGTGTCGTGACATAGAACGATACAAAGTGAATATGTCCCAGATGGTAGCACAGGAATATTCCCCATAAGAAATGGAAAGGACGTATGTAATAGTCATGCCTGCATGTACGACACTGATATGTTACATGCAATATGATACGTTGGCCAAGCCACACAGCAATAGGTATGTATCGCGGAAATATGTATGTGCTACCCCAGTACTGACCATGGCCACGTGTTGGCCCGTAAACACCGGTGTGTGTTCTACAAGTGTCACACAATCAATTCCCATCTGAATATGTGGCAACCACTGGCAAACAGGCTATCCCAACAACAGGACCACAATGACTGCAAATATCTGGGACAGACTGGCAAGGGATAGTTGTCACGTACACATAACCGCTGATATACCACAGATGTTACGGAGGTATACATGCATCAAGCTCACCTGCAGGCGATACCGACACCACATGACAACAGCCCAACCTACAATCCCATAACAAAAGACTATTAACTGTTAACCCTCCAAGTAGGGATGGAGCACACAGACAACTATACTGGTTATGTAGAGATGCAAGGCCCACAAACCGTATCCGTGACGTACAACCACCGATATCCCCCACAGTAGATAATAAAGGAATACAAACCGTAATAGCAGCACAAACATACAGTCAGTCAATGACATCTGCATAACCACAACATATCGCGTGGGAGACACAATTAAAGGCGGATGCATAATTGCATGCATTGTATAAATGCAAACAATAGCCATGTTACAGTTTGGAATGCAATACTCCGTTATCATTCGTCGGCAGGACAGGTACACCCACATGTCGAACCAAATACTACACCTGTCACACACAATCCACGGGTGACTTGAATGCAGAATATACTTGTCCCTATGCATAGCAGATGCAGTTACACATAACTTAAGACAATACAGACCATCTCCACGAAGGTAGGGCAAATAGCCAACGCCCAGGCGGAGAATCCAATTATACCCCAGTATCGACACGTAATTACCGAATGGAGTAGATGCACAGGTGATATGCACGTAATTACTCACGTACACATAGCTGCTGATATACCACAGAAGTTACGGGGGTATACATGCATCAAGGCCACGTGCAGATGATATCGGAACCAATTAACAACAGCCCAACCCACACTCCCATAACAAAAGACTATTAACTGTTACCTCTCCAAGTAGGGATGGAGCACACAGACAACTATACTGTCCATGTAGAGATGCAAGGCCTACAACCCGTATCCGTCACGTACAACCACCGATATCCCCCACCGTAGATATTAAAGGAATACAAACCGTAATAGCAGCACAAACATACAGTCAGTCAATGACATCTGCATAACCACAACATATCGCGTGGGAGACACAATTAAAGGCGGATGCATACTTGCATGCGTTGTATAAAGGAATACAACAGCCATGTTACAGTTCTGAATGCAATACCCCGTTATCAGTCGTCGGCAGGACAGGTACACCCACATGTCGAACCAAATACTACACCTGTCACACACAATCCACGGGTGACATGACTTCAAAATATACATTTCGCTACGCATAGCAGTTGCAGTTACACATAACATAACACAATACAGACCATCTCCACGAAGGTAGGGCAAATAGCCAACGCCCAGGTGGAGACTCCAATTATACCCCTGTATCGACGCGTAATTTCTGAATGGAGTAGATGCACAGGTGATATGCACGTAATTACTCACTGAGGAACAGCAATTGGTGGGATGAATCCACATGTTGCAGGTATCGACGTATATAAGGATGACTCTCAGGATAATCAAACCATATGCTCATACCGAAACAGCATTGTACTACCGAAAACGAAAGGAAACGGAAAAACGATACACGATACACGGAACGACACACCAACAAGGTATGTAGAACACACGATATGTAAGGTTGTGTAACGCATGATCTCTATTAATAAGCTGTACCATATGTGAATGGTGGTTGTAATTAATTACACTTGTCCGTAATGCAGAAAGTGGTGAAAGGTAGTTATGTAGTGATATCCTGCTGAGCATACCAACGCTTGTAGACACCGTGTGTACAGCAGTGGGACATCATGTACACAGCGGAGACACCACAAGGGATGCCACAGGAGGGCATTAAAGAGAACAATGCCATACCACACGCTGTTGCTGGCAGTGGATGTCCAACAAGGAAGCGCCATAGCAGGGGATAGTACATGTATGTATACTGTCACAGCACGCATGTGTATGAGCATATACCGTTGATGTCATATGTAAGGTGTGGCCGACGTGCAAGTATGCCCTGCATTAGGGGATAGTATGTGAAATATGTGTAATGTAAAGTTGTCTAGGTAGATATGACAGATATCATACACAGTATCACAGGCATATCATACATAACACAGGTATCGCCTATTGAATGTACAATAACAGGATACATATGGCCTGTAGGTATGGGACAGAGTAGTAGCATGATAGCTAGTCTAAATGGAAGGGACACCAAGTAACCATGCCCAAAGGACATGTAGTAGCTGCACAGGTGCACAGTGGGCAACAATGCAGTCTGGCAGGTCCACGTGTCAGCACATGGGCAGTGTACACAGTAGTGTCACCTCTCCATGGTAGTGTCCTGTGAACAGCAGAGGCAGGTGTCAACTGCACCACTACACAGTACCGCTGCTGTGGTGGTACCAGGACAACGTGTCACTCAAACAGCAAGGGAGGTATAACATGAACAGTGCTACCGTGTGTCCCTGCGGGATGTACACAGGACCTATGTTCCACAGCATGGTGTGTGTTGTGTTCGTGGAAGTAACACAGAAGCCCAGCCCATGCAGTGTGGTGTGTGTGCACATATCCAGGAGCATTCCGTTCACACTGCCCACCGCAGATGGCATGTATGAGGAGTATAGTTATATATATATATATATATATATATATATATATATATATATATATATATATATATATATATATATATATATATATATATATATATATATATATATATATATATATATATATATATATATATATATATTGGTATATTTCTCTGCCTACTGTAGTCTTTATGTAACCTGTCCTTTTTGGACATTCTTCTATCGTAGTCATTTGTTACAAAGATGTTTACATTGTTCTATTGGGCTTTTTCCCTTTGTGTGTGGAGCTTTTCCTCCCTGGGCCTCTACTGAAAATGGACATCTATCCAGCTAGACTAGCCCGGTCAACAAATGTAAAATAAAAATAAAATAAAAATAAAATAAATATGCATCACTAATGTGGAGGACATGGGCCGTGTCAGAGCAGAAGACACCCCTGAGTATGTGGTATGCAGATGTGTACAGATGTGTTGTCCGTATGTCAGCCGCATATGTAAACTGTCTGAGCCCAGTAAACATCGTGGCATGTCACTGTTGTGCCATGTAAAGCTGTAGCTGTTGTTGAAGGTACACCATAAATGTGTTATTGTACCCTTGTCTGTGTGTAGATGTGTGTAGTTCACAGGTACAATGGCTACCTATGTACCAGCATCACACACAGTACAGATAGGTGTGGCCTTGCAGAAGGATATCCATGCCACAGTGGAATACGGTAACCACAGGACTGTGTGTGGCATATGTGTGTACTGCAACCATGTACAATGTGATATGTATGTACGGGACCACTATCCATGTGATAGTCAGTGGGTGAATGTAGTTATGCAAAGGTGATGTGCATGCACCATGTGTCATGCATCCTGATGCCATGATACGCATATGAAGTATCCGCCACACTGACACCCATATGGTTGGTATCGGTATGAGCTGGTGGAGCAATAATGGTGCTTGGTATGTAGGTGTGGGAAATCTAGGCATGGACAGTACTCTGTGACAGCATGTTCCGTATGTAAGCATATAGTGAACATGAGTGGCCCTATGACTGAGGACTGTGTAATGCAATATGTACCTGACATGTAGTAGGTACTATGGTATGCTGGCACCACTGTGTGTACAGTCCATGAGCCACATAGCATAACATCCGGAGACACAGGGTATGATGTGCAGGTGGATGTGTATGTTGTCAATACCAGAATGTGGAATGTTGCTGAAAGGCAATGTGAGGACAACGTATGATGTGTCGGCCTCTGTACCATCCTCAACTGCCCATGCAACTGTATGACAGGTGGCCAGCATGTGTATGTGCCTAGCTGTGGCATACACAAGCCCAACACGGGTGCTAGGAAAGGCCTGGAGCCCATCAATGTGTGTGGGACTCACGTTCCTGAGGATGTGCCCCATTGCCATGCAGAATGGCCCAGTCATGGGTGTATGACTATAGTCCCACTCGTGCAATGCAGTGCCACCCGTGTGTAGTGCGATAAATGCCGCTGTGCGGCGGTCAGGGTCCACAATGTCCGACAAAAGGCTAGCAGTGAATATAGTGGCCTGGTGTGGAGACATATTCTGAACAGGTTGGTGGGACATTACAGCCAGGGACATTGGAAGGTGACATTGGGCCAGTGTCCCAGGACATATTGTGTGCATATCAGTACTGTGTATGTGACCACAGGGACACTACGATGTCCATGTATGGATTGCGACCCTGTAGTGAGTGAGAGGGTGTATTGATGGTAAGTACGCCATCGCCTGGCACGTTGCCAACATTAGCTCGGTCTGCAATGCTTGGGTGACTTTTGTATGTGACATCAGATGTGGATGTTGCCAAAGAATACTGACATACCACCACAATGCCTGAGGCCCCACACCACAATGTGCGGCAGTCATGTTTAGGTAGCTAGCCTTGGAGTATGTGATGATGGACCTCGGGGACCCACCATGGCTGAAAAGTGATGCACCCCACACATGTGCATGTACATCACTGTGCAACAGCCTGTACATGTGGGTGTACATATGTGCATGGAACATGACCACCACAGTGGCGTCTGTGAACTGGTCAGTACCGCCATGTCTCTGTGTGGAGTAGCATGATTCCTGCAATTGTGTACATGCTACTGCAGCGCACTGTGGTATGTGTCAGCATATGTATGTGCAGTGTCCATCTGCTTGGGTGTCATGATGTTAACAACTGCTGTCAGCAGGCGTCCGTAGTAGTTGTTGTAGTACACATGTTCCGTGCATGCTGTGATGGGCGTGTTTCCAGGGTGTGGCTAGCAAGGCCGTGTAGCATATGTGTTGAATCCACCAAAGAGGGGATAACCCAGGTGTGTCACACCAGTCACATGGAGGTAGTGTTCATGCTAAGGGTAGTGTAGGTATGGTATGTGCTGTGTATTGTTTCACCCAGCTGAGCGGAGTGCATGACTCAAGCATGTGTAGGTACATGGGTGTCTATCCCAGGGAAGTGTGGGTTACTGTCAGCACACAGCAGTGGTAGCTGTCTGAGGCCCAATGTACACTATAACAACACAGACGGTATGTAACCTGTGGTGTACACTGTCGACTCTGTCGCGTGTTACAATGTGTATAGCGGTCACAAACACGGTTATCTGCACATGGAGCACCTATGATGCATTGTGTTAAGCAACTATCCAGGATGTGTGCAAAACACTGTGTGATGTGTGAACCCCTCATCTGTGGGTGTTCCGGTCCAGGTATGGGCCTGGAAGGTACGGTCCGTGTACAATCCGTAATCGCAGGTGTGCTGCGCAGAGCATGGAGGCAGGTCCCAGTCACCGCAGAGATATGTGAGTGGTGCAATAGTGTGTGTGCCCTTGTGTGCATCACAGTGGAAGATGCAAGCATTGTTCCACATGACCCCATGCCGTGCCTGCCAGTTACAGCCCTGCCGGTGACAGTTATGTGAAACTGCCAGAGAGGCAGTATAGCATGTGATGATGTACATGTGTGCTCTACACCCCAGGCCGATGGCTGCAGGTCATGAGTGCCACAGCATTGTGTTTGACCTGGACTGTCATAGCGGTCAGATACCACATGCCTGTACAATAACAGTAGGAGCATAGGCAACTGTTGCAGTGACACAGTAGGTCAATGTACAGTGTCCCCATGTCCAGACCACTGCCGACTGTACACCATGGCTAGACACACACCCAGAGGGCTATAACACCGGTGAGCCATTGCATGTCCCGGTACACGTAGTCTGTGTATTGCCATCACAGGGCAGTCACAATAACATGATGTATGAGAGATATATTGTACCAGGTGATGTGACATGTGTGCATATGTTGAGTGTCAGAGGTGTTCACCCGTCCGCAACATCTCAGTGCATGATGCCTTGTGTAACATGATGTGTGGAACTGCAGTGTGATTCACAACAGCGTCATCCGTGACTGGTGTGTTGTGAATGGTGTAACCCATGAGTCTGCGGGATATACACTGATGTTGGCTGCCATGCTGGGCACCACCAGTGGTGCCTACAGTGGTCATACAGACATATTGCATACATTGTTCTTGCAGGAATGTCCATTGTTGTAGATGATGTGTTACTACGTGATGGTCGGTGTGTGTTGTGACTGTTACCCATCCAGACGTGACCGTCAGGTGCAGTCATGGTTGTCGACAGCATCACCCCCATCCACAGCTGTCAGCACCCTGTCCCCAGAATGGGTAACAGTAGCCCTCGTACTGTGTGACTAATGTGCAGATCGTAGAACACCTACTACTGGCTGCCTAACAGTGTCATCTAGGAAGGGTATATGATGGCTGGAATACGCTGCTCCAATGTATAAATATGATATCCCAATGAATTACAATGATTCCCATCTAGTAAGCCATGGCTGGCATGTAAACCATGTACAACAATGACTGTGTGACTGACCCTTCCAATGTGGTGCCGTGATGAACATGCACCCGTTAGAACACCAAATGAGGTACGTTGCACGTAATGATGTACAACTGACAGCTATGGGCACAGCATGGATGCAGAAGCACATCTCCCACAGGCAGTACCGCTGTACGGTGGTAGGGGGGCATTGCATGAGTACATGTGACAGTTGCTGTATTGCCACATGTACGACATATCCATCATATAGGGGTAGCACTGGTACGTGATGGTTGGACATGCCTGTACATACGGCCATGTCCCACAGGATATGTGTTAAGTGTGTACAACACCTGTCGTACCATCAGCAAGCTGTGAAGTGTATGACTGCCAGTGTACCTGTGTGACATGTTGTGCAATGGGTGCAAAGGTACGCAGTAGCGCATGACATGCTCACATGTCCTGCACAGGTGCATAGCTTGACAATACAATACAAATAGGGTGTTGGATAATAGCAACCCACAAGAGGTGATGAGTATGGGTGGCAATGCACTTACACCTTTCCGGGTAAGGTGTGCATGTCCATGACACATTAGCACCTGAGATGTTAGCAGTACAGCTGTACAGGGCGGCATGTATATTTGATTACAAATACCCTTGCGTGTTCCACCAGTGGCCTGTTGACAGACAGACATCAACACAATGTGCAGCATTGACATGTGCACAGCACATCACCGCTGGCTACAGTAGAACAGGGTTAATGTGTTGACATGTGCACAGAACATCAGCGCCAGCTACAGTCGAACACGGTATGTGTTGAACCCCACCGTCATTGTAGCCCATGCCACAGAGAGACATGTTATGCATCTGTATGTACGGCTGGGAATGGACCTGGCCTAGCAGTATAGCTGTGTCAGTGTTGCGAACAACATACTGAATGGGCTGTGTGTGTGAGGTGTGTGTCATAAGTGTATGGTCTGATGGATGATACCAGCATTGCCACCGCTATGTGAACATCCCCGTCCCCATAAATGAATACCTCGGCTGTGCTCAACACCATGGTCACTGTGGAAGGGATGGTGCTGTGCGGTGCACCCGCCGACATGGTGGTGACAGCAGGCACTGGATGTAGACATATGAGGTACCCATGTCAGGTCGGGGTACCATCCATGTGCACGGGATATCACCGTGCGGGCATATACAGCACTCTGTTGAACAATATTACAGCACATAGCACCTGTCAGGGGTAATGTTTATGCATGGGTGTGCGATACCAGCATGCACCATACACACCCCACCATGCAGCATGCTGCCTACCTTGCAGAAGGACATTGTCCACACCATGATGATGGACATGCGACATGTCCATATACCCATATAAATGACATATGGAATGGACAGCCACCCTCCCAATACTGGTATTCCACAGGCTGGACACATCCCTGTGCCATTTATGTGATATACCCTGCCATACCATGCAACCCTGTCCATCAAGGCTGCACGTGCCATCACAGTCATACATGGTGCGATGGCCACATGGCACATGCACTATCAACTGACCGGATCAGTAATGTGGCACTGATGCACCTTGTGGTGTCACAAGTGCTGTGTGACAGCATGTACAACGTGCGCGCGCACATGCTATGTTTGACCATCCCTGCACATGTCATATGATTAGACATTGTCCCATGTGTATCACATGTGCAATACAGGCGAGCCGTGGCAGGATGTTCAACACGCGTACAGTGCTGAGTAGATGTATATGGCAAAACACATGCATGTACAGGTGTCCATGTGTATGTGTGCAGTGCCACTGCTGACGTCCATAACGGCTGCGTCTGTGATGCCATGTGACATATACACAGCATCCAGGTGAACAGTAGAACTGTGGACACATCGGGCCAAGTGCAGATTGGTAAGAACACAGGTGCAGGCAGGTACACATGTCCACAGCAGGTTACCATCTACATGGAGTATGTACAGTGTGATGAGTTGACACAGAGATATGCTATCCACTGCATAACGGTGTGACAGGTGTGACAGCAACACGTCAGCAGTGTCAGTGTCATGATGCGTCTCAGAGATTACTGTGCAGATGTCGTACATGTCATAGCAATGTATGTTCAGCGGTATGCCAGTACATCAGTGTGAATGTGACCTGTCACCATCATTATGTCTTACAGATAATGCCACGTTCACGACTCCCAGCCTTCAGCCACCAGGAGGATGAAGTAATCATACCATTGCTCCATGACAACTATGACGTGCTGTTCAGCCATGTACCACAGCAAGCGCAGCAGCGGGATGACCTGTGGCAGGATATGCGCAGGAGGGTGAATGACGTCGGTGGCAACAACCGCACCTACCAGCAGGTACGCCGACACTGCACGGACCTCATACGGCATGCGAAACAGCGTGCCACTGCAATCGCCAGAGAACAAGGTGGAACAGGTGGTGGGCCACCAACCCAGCCCCCACTCACACACACAGAGGAGCTCCTGGCCAGTCTGGGGACACCCATGGAACAGCATGCTGAAACACTAGCCGCCATCGTGGAGGTGGGTGTCTCCCAACCAATGAGCCTGGAGTTGCCTGGTAAGTCAGTCTTGCATATGAGTATGATATCCACTGTAGTTGCAGGTGTCACTGTACATCATGTAAAGTAACAACACATGCCAGGTATATGGGCACACAAGCCGCATACTACAGTATGCTACGTTGTGTATGCAGGCGTGTGCATACCATATGCTATCACACAGGTACATGATGTCACATGCACAGTGCGAACTGTGGCTGTCATACAGTCATGGCTAATGTTTATACTGTTGTGTCGCCCCTATACAGGTACCTCTGGCGTGTCGCACAGACAGGGGTCCGTCGCAGGTGAGACTGTTGTCAGTATCAGGAATGTTACAGTGTAGAGTTATTTGCCATGTGGCCAGGTATAACATGCACACCTGGGTTTAGTTCCAGTCACGTTATACAGGTTGCACCACCAGACACACACATGCCACCCGTGTGCAGTAGATACAACCGTTATTATACACCGGCATGAAACCACAGTACCTGTCAATGTGATATGTGCGGTCAGCTATGCATACCACGGTGAAGGTGTTCTACAATGGATGCATATGTAGTATGCATTGGAACAACATTCGTGGTACGCACACAGTACCACACAGTGAGCAGTGATCTGGGCAGCACACAGGTGTCACCAATGTGACATATGCCCCTACATTGTGTGCACACATTGTGACATGCCACCCGACATGTCCCAAGCTGGTGGTGTTCTGTCTGCAATATTGTCACACCATCACATGACCTACACCCGACATAACAAACATCCACACTGTTGTCTGCATAGCCCTGTGGAGTGTGACACCTCTGACATGTATGGGTGTATGTCACATGGGACACCACAGACATGTGTACAAGATGCCCATCACACACAATTGTCCAAGTCCCGTTCACACATGGCCATGGGTGATAGCCACAGGCATGTTGCCACACAGTACGCCTGATGTGGATAGACCCCGTTGCACATTGTCCACACATAGTGCAAGCATAGCCGTAGTGGACCACCTGTACATTTGATGTGTTACACCGGACAACCGGAATGCCTGTCTGCAGCCACCGGAGGCATCACCGATGTCTACCATATACGTGCTGTGGAACAGCATGACTGTGTTGCAGTCATGGCATTGCAATGCATCCATGTTATGCATTGCACAGCAACATACATGCGTCATGTTGCCATGCAGTGGCACAGTGCCAGTACTCCACACTGTATAGCTATGTACACGGCCCACACTAACCACACCTGCACATACATATGTGCTGAACATGCATTCTATCTGTAGGCTGTACACACAACACTGCACTGTGAAGCCCATTATGATGCGGTGCATGTGGCGGGACACCATTGTGTCACACATGTATACATGTCACTGCACATGTCAGCGGATTACATGTCAAGGTAACGTCAGCCATGTGTACTGTTAACCTGTTTGTGGCCACATGGTGTATCACGGTGATGCATGCAAACTACCATGATTGTGTGTACTGCATGCCTACTGATATGACACCTGCTTGATGTAGTGTGCACCCCAGGGTGGTATGCATACTAACACTATTAATGTCTGAGCTGCATTCCCTGTGCTGTAGTGCAGGAATGCTGCATGCCATCTGTAATATCACATGCATGGTGTGTCTGTGTGTGTGTCTGTCTGTGTGTCTGTCTGTGTGTGTGTCTGTGGGTGTGTGTCTGTCTGTGTGTGTCTGTGGGTGTGTGTGTGTCTGTGTGTGTGTCTGTCTGTGTGTGTGTCTGTGTGTGTGTCTGTGTGTGTGTCTGTGTGTGTGTCTGTCTGTGTGTGTCTGTGTGTGTGTCTGTGTGTGTGTGTGTCTGTGTGTGTGTGTGTCTGTGTGTGTGTGTCAGTGTGTAATGTACCTTACAGTATGTCTTTGCATTCACAGGTGGTGTAGGTGCGTTACCCTCCTGCGGTCCATCTGATGTTAGTGTCCCCACGGATACTAGCGGTGATGACCATATGCATGAGGTACAGGCAGGGTTGTCAGGGGCAGAATCTGCGCCATTGGTTACCATCCCACCTATGTCCCCCTCATCCCCGCACATGGTTCTGATGCCAACACATACCACATCACCGTTGCCCATAGAGGAAGGACAGTCAGCGTCTGTTGGCATTGAACAGGAATGTGTGGTGGCTACAGAAGGTGTGACTACACACCATGTTGCCAGTGTAATGACTGGTGATGTGCCACACAGGCATGTGGCTGGTGCTGCTCGTAGGAGGACCTCTGGCAGACATGCACCTGCAGTACAGGCGCAGCAGCTGGTATCACCAGACGCATGTTCCAGACTGTAATGGCGGCACAGGCACGTGCAGAATGGCAGAACCAAGAAGGGCAGAGGCTGCAGAGGGCTGCAATCCATACCCTAAATGACAACATCCAGTCATTGGCGAATGCTCAACAGCAGATTGCTAATGTACTGGATAGGCGATTAGGTGAAATGGTTGGAATCCTCGACCGAGGCATGGCAATCCGCGAGCGTGAGCTGTCTGTGCTGGAACACCTGGTAGGGGTGAGGCGTAGGACACGTGGTCATAGGCCAGCAACACCACCTAGTGGAGGTCGACGTGTGCGTGCCACCTCTCATGCCCACTCCCATAGTGCCGGTAGCAGTAGCAGTGCAGCTGGTGCTGCACTGTCCACACCAGGACACAGCAGGCCACGTGGACGTGGCCCTGGCCGGTCCCATCATGGACACGGTTCCAGCGGACATGTGTCATCGGACAGTAGCCACTCTATACCTCCACCTGGTAGTGCCCGTGCAACCCCAGGCAGGCACAGGTCACGTGGCCGCGGACGGACACAGTGAGCTGTACAACCTGCACTGTACAGTCTGGGGCTGTCAATTATACCCCGTGTAGGCATCACATATGGCTGAACTGTGTACACACATACCCACACACAGCAGACACAACTGTAGGGCTCCACCACATCCACATGCATTCTGCACAGACATGCCCAGTAAACTCACCGGCCCTTACACACACACATGATGTTATCCATTGGTGCAGCCTATGCCCCTGGCTAACATATCACCCTGTGCATATGATGAAGCCTCTGCCGCATCCCTGTCATCCACACCATTGGTGCAGGGTTATGCAAATATATTCTGATGCACAGGGTGGACAGGATAGTGAGAGGTGTATGTGATACCTGTGTATGCATAGCGTGGGATGTGTATGTTGCAGTGGTTGTGTATGAAAACTGACAGATGCGTATGTGACGTGGGTTGTGTATTGACAACATGCAGCAGACATACCATGTTGTGCAGGTGCAGCATGCATTGTGATGTGTTCACGGTATGTGTGACGGTTACATGTGTAGCACCATGTTGGTTCTGATAACCTGAATCCCTCCTATGGTGTACTCGCATGTGCCTACAGGGAGCACTGTTATCGGTCCCCCACGTGTAGCTGTGGACTACCCACAGGCACATCTGGCAATAGCAGCATACTACATGTACCCGCAACCTGCCTGGACACCTACATGACACACAAGTCCGCACATATACTGCACCTGATGCATGTGGTCGGTGCCACAGGCTACAGTGGACAGAGACATCACATACATAGCAGGACACACTACAGGTATGGTGACATGGTGCAGGTGTCGTACACAGAATGCTGGCCACTGACTGCACGTGTCACCTGTCAGCTGTGGGGCATGCTGTGCAGCAGTCGGACCCTGTAACAGTACAGGAATATGGTCGCAATCGCGGGGTGTACACCACTATGATGCACACCCCATAGTGTGCAGATGGGGACACCTGCCTGTGTGGTCAGCACCCTCACAATACTATGCACCCACACGCCATGTCACAGGGGGCGGACTTGCACAGGTGGCCAGTATGGCTCACACCTATGGCATCGACAGGGTTGTGCAATGCAGCACCAGTATGGGATGGTCACCCTGTGTGGTTAGTGTCCGTTCACAACAGTATATTTGCATACACCCTCACACCAAGCAGCAGACATACAAACATGTCGACACATGCACATTGTGGTGACCACACATGTATACACGGAGAGACAACGTGTTGCATGTACTGCACCATCCAAATCCATGCACCCCACACTGAGGTATGTACAGATCTCTACTATGGTGTACAGGGATGTGTAGCACGTGGGACATATTCCCCCCGATATGTGGCATACATGGGCACACATTCATGCACACATGTCAGTGCTGGGAATACTACACCCGCCATATGATACGTGTGCAGGCATGCAGCGGTATGTAGTGCATTATGTGTACCAACACTGTATCCAGCAGATGTGCCGATATATGCACTTGGTAGGTGGTAGGTGTTACAGTTGCCATGTGACATACAGGCGATGACACCTGACCGCTGGGTGTGCATTATGTCAGCACTGTCATGTAACAGCGACATAGCATACTGTATGCACATGGCAGGGTAGGATGGTGTGTGACACACCTGTGAGCCACCACCTGCACACATGCATGTAGACAGGTGTTTAAACACATGATGTACATGCATACCTCCATACGTGCTGTTTCTATGCCACCATATAATGGCCCCTATGATGGGTACGCATGTGGTAGGGTGTTGCAACTATGTTATGGACATTGGCCACTGCTCATGCATGGCTGCTCCGTGCACAGTACACGTGTCACATGTGTCTCCTGTTGCCATGTGTGTATGCATTGCTACGTTTTGACATGTGTGTTGACATACATGGAACATGGACTGTGGTATGGTATCACAGCTGTCACAGGCAAACAATACAAGGGTATGTGTCCCAGTCAACACCGCTACACCCTGTAGTGGGAGCATTCCACAGACATGGGTCCACCTTCCATTTGTGTGTGTAGCACCGCGTATGCCAGTGTTATGCATGTGGTACATCACAGGCTTTGTATGTGTCATGTGTGCAGTCCATGCACACATCCAGACAGTCACATGTATGACATATCCGGATGTTGGTTCACTCTGGTACAGCAGCAGTCGTGTGTCACAGCTGTGTCAGGGCCGTGGTATGTGTGGAGCCGACCTGTCCATGTATACAGATATGGGTGGACTACATCACACATGTTGGATCATTGTTAGTACATGTGTACTCTGCACAACTGGTGTACACTGCTATACAGACCTGTGGACATATGTCACATGCTGTTGTTGGACCGTGAGGCTTACTGCTGCACCGATGACATGGTGCTGGCATGGCAGCTACAGTGTTCACTGCAGTGTGTACATGTTTGACCTGCACCCGTGACGCCTGTGATGTCATCTGTGTGTGTACGAGTAGCTGCATGTGTGACCACCCTGTGCGTGTGGACAGGTTTACCTTACTGTGACCTGCAGTGTGTACACTCCGTCTGCATGCTGGACGGCGCGTAGCAAATGCTAAGTGTGTGAGCATGCCCAGTAAGCAGTTGTGTAGATGGACACACAATACAGTGCACACTGCGCCCTTCTGTGCATATACCCTGTGTGCATGTATGTTTCCCCTTTGCAACCGCTAAGTGTGTGAGCATGCCCGGTTTGCTGTTGTGTAGGTGGACACACAGTACGTTCCACACTCTGCCCTTTCATGATTACACTCCATGTGTATGCATGTTTGCACTTTGCAAATGCTAAGTGTGTGAGCATGCCCAGTAAGCAGTTGCGTAGATGGACACACAGTACAGTGCACACTGCACCCTTCTGTGCGTATACCCCGTGTGCATGTATGTTTCCCCTTTGCAACCGCTAAGTGTGTGAGCATGCCCGGTTTGCTGTTGTGTAGGTGGACACACAGTACGTTCCACACTCTGCCCTTTCATGATTACACTCCATGTGTATGCATGTTTGCACTTTGCAAATGCTAAGTGTGTGAGCATGCCCAGTACACCATGCATGGACACACAGTACATTCGGCACCGACGTCTGATACTAGACGTGTAGCCATGCCCAATGACATCCTGCATAGCCATGGTGGCCATCCATGCAAATTATATGTAGTTGCTATGCCACAATGGATGCCTATATCATACGCACTGGTTGCTCTCTCAAAGGGTGTACTGTCTGTGGTGCATCCCGTATCCATTTCGGGCTGTACTGCTCCGTAGATAGGTAGTATTCCCGAGTGCAGCACCGCCGTGTTACTGTACGTCCGCCTTGGGATAGTAACATGCTTTGTGACTGCTCACTCTGTATTCATTCCCTATTGGCATCCTTGCCTTTGCAGATGATATCACCCACCTAGGAGTATGCCTCTTGACAGTGCTGTGCTCAGTAATCTCGGTAGCGCGTTCTGTAAATGCATCCTGCTGTAGTGTGTTCATGTAGTTAGGTGTAGGTTCAACTCCCAGCCCTTCCCACTGTGTGTGTGTGTGTGTGTGTGTGTGTGTGTGTGTGTGTGTGTTTCCAGCTGCCTCTGGGGACAGTAATGCTTTTAGACGCTTCACAACACATACATTTGCTATCAGCGTCTATTCCTTTGCGGATGATGTCACCCACCTAGAGGTATGCCTCTGACAGTGCTGTGCTCAGTAATCTCGGTAGTGCGTTCTGTAAATGCATCATGCTGTAGTGTGTTCATGTAGTTAGGTGTAGGTTCAACTCCCAGCCCTTCCCACTGTGTGTGTGTGTGTGTTTCCAGCCGCCTCTGGGGACAGTAATGCTTTTAGACGCTTCACAACACATACATTTGCTATCAGCGTCTATTCCTTTGCGGATGATGTCACCCACCTAGAAGTATGCCTCTGACAGTGCTGTGCTTAGTAATCTCGGTAGCGCGTTCTGTAAATGCATCATGCTGTAGTGTGTTCATGTAGTTAGGTGTAGGTTCAACTCCCAGCCCTTCCCACTGTGTGTGTGTGTGTGTGTGTGTGTGTGTGTGTGTGTGTGTGTGTGTGTGTGTTTCCAGCCGCCTCTGGGGACAGTAATGCTTTTAGACGCTTCACAACACATACATTTGCTATCAGCGTCTATTCCTTTGCGGATGATGTCACCCACCTAGAAGTATGCCTCTGACAGTGCTGTGCTTAGTAATCTCGGTAGCACGTTCTGTAAATGCATCCTGCTGTAGTGTGTTCATGTAGTTAGGTGTAGGTTCAACTCCCAGCCCTTCCCACTGTGTGTGTGTGTGTGTGTGTGTGTTTCCAGCCACCTCTGGGGACAGTAATGCTTTTAGACGCTTCACAACACATACATTTGCTATCAGCATCTATTCCTTTGCGGATGATGTCACCCACCTAGAAGTATGCCTCTGACAGTGCTGTGCTTAGTAATCTCGGTAGCGCATTCTGTAAATGCATCATGCTGTAGTGTGTTCATGTAGTTAGGTGTAGGTTCAACTCCCAGCCCTTCCCACTGTGTGTGTGTGTGTGTGTGTGTTTCCAGCCGCCTCTGGGGACAGTAATGCTTTTAGACGCTTCACAACACATACATTTGCTATCAGCGTCTATTCCTTTGTGGATGATGTCACCCACCTAGACGTATGCCTCTGACAGTGCTGTGTTCAGTACTCTGAGTAGCGCGTTCTGTCATTGTGTCATACTGTCGTGCGATAGGGTAGGTAGGTGTAAGGTCAATTCCCATGCCTGCCAGATGTGTGTGTGTGTGTGTGTGTGTGTCTATGCTCCCAGCCGCATGGGTTCGTAGGTTATGGTTTTAGACGCTTTGCAACACACATATATCCTGCTGACATCTCTGTGTTTGCGGATGTTGAGACGCAGCTAGTGGACTGCCTGTGTGTCTGCTGTGCTTAGCGACCTCCGTAGCGTGTTCTCTACGTGCGTCCTGCTGTGGTGTGTAAGGGTACTGATGTGTAGGTTCCACTACCGGCCTTGCCACATGTGTCTGTCTGTATCTCTCGATGTATATACATATACATATTTTATGCCCATGGCGCTGTTCTTGCATGGACAGCTGTCAGTCCCATGTATCGCATATGTGCACAGCTTACACATAGCAATGTGGTACGATGCAGATCCACATGTCCATGCAACGTCCGTGTTCCGGGAGGTGTTACACGCCCTACAGACATCTGCTGTATATCTTGGCAGACAGCTATCCTTGCTGTACTGTCACTGTACTCGTACACGCCATAGACTTAGTGTATCATTGCCTGTGTATGGTGTGTGTATGTCTATCTGAGCTGTGTGCATGGTCGTGTGTATGTCCCACTATAATCATCTGTGCAAGTGTCGCCAATATAGGTAATCCATGTAGACTGCTGTTTAATGTGCATTCCAGCACATACCTGCGGACAGTACTGCCCCTCCTACTGTGGCACATTTCATCGTCTTGCAGTGGATAATACTGTTTCCACACACATGTATCTGTGTCTGTTCATAACACTCCACCTCAAGGAGCGTATATCTGGACAAGGCCTTATGTGATAGTGGGACACTCAGGGCCAGTCATGACATGTTGCTCTTAGAAACATTGATAGTGGGCACAGTGATATGTTATGCATGCGTATGGCATTTCTGTCTGATTTGGTGTCTTCATCGCATGTTTGTCATTTCCTGTCGTCAGTTATCATGAGGGTGCCGGACTGTTACTGTTACGTGGAACACAGCAAACATATCAGGCATACTTCTACACAGTCTGCATACATCTGTGCAGTTGCAGAGTATGTGTCTGATACAACATACCTACTGTCTGACTACAATACACACACAGTGTATGGCGGCATGACAGACCGCATGACATTACTTTGTATTTGCACGTCACACCCACGCAGACAGTTGTACTCCTCACACAGGTCTACATCTGCTTATCCACACTAATTGTTCTTTCATGTACCATATGTGTGCGTCGTATTTGTGCTTTCCGTCAGTGGCGGGGCTCATGTACGACTATGGGGGCCTGGTAATTGTTATGTTGACACGTCATGACACCCTGGGGGACAGTTACCTTTGTGTCTGGTTACCTTCCACATTGACCTTCGCGGGGCATACGTTGTCATTCACATCTTCCGGGGTATGACTTATACATGTTTGCACATTTGTCCTGCTGTCTTTCTTCTCACCTGTCCGCCTAGTATCACCGGTTCAGTACATGTATTTTGGACAGGTTAGCTCCTTCATACCCTTGACCTGTTGTCATTATGTGTACACGCCCTGACGTTCAGCCTTTGCCCTTGTTACTTTTCACATAGTGATGTGCCTTCCTCGCTGATTGCTGCCTAGGCATTACGGACTGTGCAGTAGGTGATGGTGACCGCTATTTCCATTGCATGATTAGTGACACTCATAACATCCGTATGCATGGCTACGCCAGTATTCGCACAACTGTCTGACTTTGTCTGGGGTATTTATAATATTGTCCCTATCTGTATTTCCTGTACTATGCCTTACTGCAGCTGTGTTATTCTGACAGTTTTCCAGTTATGGGTACCATCTTGGTCGTACGCATGTCCATCCATGGGATTCGCCTACATGACACTGATTTAGGGCTGTACATATTTCCAACCTGCTTTCCGCATTATCCGGTGGATGCTTTGCACCATTAGTGGGGATAAAGGCATGTGCTATACCCACATCCCTCCCACGGGGCGGGCCTATGGATTCTCTGCCAAACAACACCTAGGCCCATTTCTGCATACCCAGGTTCCCATGCCTGCAACCCTCTACGGTACACATTACACATGCTTAATGTGTGCGGTACTGGGATGTGGACGCACTTATATGCACTCCCCACTCTAGGGATATCTGTTCATATGTCCTGCATTTCATGGACACATGTGTCATCAGCCTTGAACCTGCTTTTAGTGCATGTATAGCTGATTCGTATTTGCAGCTGTCACTTCTTTCGCATCAATCGTAGCGGGTGCTGCGAATGGATACATTTTTGGAGTCCTACAATGGACACCAGTGTGCATGTTTAAAGTGTAGAACTTGCTGGACTGTCACTTTCTGGCCAGTGATTTTGACTGCTGCTGTATGTTCCCCATTCGTGGATGTCTGTTTGACTACCCATATTATCTATTACTTGGCATATTTATATCCATGTGTCATCTATACGGGACATAGGTCTGTTGTGTGTACATATATACATGTAAACCCCTCGTTTCATACCTTGCTTTGTTAATGTCTGTCTAATATGACTGTCCTAAAAGAACCCTACCCTCTCCAAATCATAACAGTCCTATGAGCAATTCAACCTATAAGATCAATCTAGACTAACACATTAATTCAAGATTAGGCCATTTTTGTCTTACTCAACTAGGCCATTTTTGTCTTACTCAACTGATTGCGAATTATCGTGAATATAATGAACTGTAACCAACTATAGTTTCTACTGTAAAGATCTTTTTCATTGTATACTATGTAAATTGTCTATATGTCTTTGTAACTATCTGTCATTGTTAACCCTGTCGGAGCTTTTCTCCCCGGGACTCCGCTGACAATGGACATATATCCAGTCGGACTATCCTGGTCAGCAAATGTAAAATAAAATAAAATAAATGTATAAATTACCTGTGTACACACATCTATAACCATACCATACCTTTCCACTGTACAGATACTGGCAGAGTGTACGGATGGTTTGCCCTTTATCTTAGGTGTGTTTTACATTGACCTGTGTCTATCTGGCAATTTGCTGGCATTTCATGTGAGACTTATGGTGGCACCTTCTGACAGGTAGGTCAGGTTACAGATGCATAACCTTCGTCAATCCCTGCTACTAACACACCCGTTATTCTATCCACTTTCTATGTTTGTCTTAGCACATATCATGTGTTTCTCACTATTTGTACCAGTACTTTGCATGGCATTGTCCGGTTCCATACTTTCAGAGGCTGACAGTTCTGAGACATGTATAACTAACGTGGGGGTAACGGCATTAGGTTACTCTGCTGTGAGCGGATCACACACGCACAGGCGCACTTGCATTCCCTTATTGTGGGTTACGCGCAGGCGCACATGCATATCCGTATTCTGGGTTACATATGTTTACCGAGTCTGTGTGCTTACGTGGCCTGTATTACTTGTGACAGTTCCAGGGACATATCTCTGATCCGGTTAACGGACGTATGCGGAACACACTTCCACCTTTACATATGTAACTGTCTTTGCGGCACAGACGCATTAATTACACGTTCACATTTATATGTTCTATAGTTGTAATTCAAACGGGACTGCATTCACGTTGGCCGGTTGCTGTGACCACTACACGTTTGGTGTTCTGTCTCATTTATATGCATACCCATGGTACATAGCTACATTACCATATTCCCCCCACCCGCACTCACTTACATCACAGGCATCCATTCTCCTGCTGGGAAAAGTGTGGTACTACATGTTACACATTCCCTATTCCCTAATGCTCTTGACCCAGGATGCATATGGCGTAACCGCAGGGATATTCAGATCACAGAGGCTTATAGCCCCAACGCATACAGGTCTTTGATTGTCAGGGTGTTCTTGTGGTGCTCTGGGTTTGGTCTTGTCCGCCTAGTGTACAGAACTGCCCTGACCATGTACGAATGTCAGACGAGGCACATGGGCACGGTTTGTCCATGTTTACTATACCATAACCCCCCCATTATTCCAAACCGTGCACGCTGATTGGCCAGCGTGCCCGTTGTAAATCGAGTTATAATAATGGAGAACGGTCTGGTTGCCCGGACCTATTTCCATTGGTATACCTCGGTATTTAAGACCTGTCTCGCTATGTTACATGGGTTTAACATAGCGTGACAGCTTTAAATAAGCCACGGAGATGCCCGTTGCTTACTTTGAGGCAGTCTCGCTATGCTACACACATTTAACATAGCGAGACAGGTTGTATAACAAAGCAACAGGGACAGCAAGCTCTCCGTTGCTTTTTTGCAGTGTTTTGCTATGTTAACTGGGTTTAACATAGCGAGACAGTTTCGACATTAGCAACAGACATCTTGCGCAGTACATCAGCACCACCACGGATGCCAGACTTCTGCAGATGGGCAGCAGACAGGCATTCTACTATGCCATTATGTAAGGGAATTAATAGTTTATTTTCTTACATGATGTCATGGTATAATAGCAATAACCCACTTCTGGGTATAGGTAATGCTGTATTTACCCACTGTTGCCTTTGTTTGGTCCCTCGGGCTTCGCCCTCGGGACCGCACCACGCCAACTGTGGGTATATCCAGCATTACCGACAATAGCGTATGCTGTTGGCATACAATGATGTGGGTGGTGCCGGTTATCATACATATTCCATGTTGTGCGTTGTTCCCATTCACAATTGTCTATCCTGTCATCATTCATACGTGTATATTTATGTAGCACATGACTGAACTATGTATTACCTGCAGGTATGCTGTGTTACAGTGAACATATGTGACGGTTGGTTACAGTGTATATGTGTACGTACCTCTGTGATACTGGGGACTACCACACATCCTTCACAGCATTTCATGCGTATGTACATACTATTATTCGGTGGCCTGTTGAAGGTTGTGTGAGCACCGCTTACATGTGTCCCTATTTGTGCACGCATCGTATTGGTCTTTGTCCAGCTTTTGTTGCTGTCATGGGTTGGACGGTGGTGTTGGTGTGTCATTGGGTTGTATTTCTACTGCCGATACTTCGGTGGGGGGTGGGGTTGGCACTTGTTCCTCTTTGCAGGGGAGGCCCCATTATGGACATTTGTGTCCTGCATGGACACTTGACACGTGCCATATGTCCTGTGATATTAACACAGTCGTGTATTTCTTACCTTCATTACTACTTGCATGTTACAGGCATTTTGTATCTGGTACACATGACTATTATATTGGATAGCTTAAGCTATTCACATGCTATGCAATAACCGTTCATTCTTGCATATACATGTTATTCTATCCTTTGCATTGGCCATGGGTGTTTTACCATACAGATCCACACATCTACGAGTGATGTCCTACCTTGACAATCTGTGCATGTGGCAACCCTGCTGGGGTGGCCTGCTTGGTGGACGGCTATTCTGCCCTGTGTATTGTGTTTGGCATGTCTGCATAGCTACTCATCAGTACCGTGGCTGCACATACTGCTTTGTCCAGATGTGTACAGTTATGGACACCGTGGCGTGTGAACACCTATGGGGTTTCAACAGGACAGTAACCACACGCGGGATGTACACATTCTGCTGGCACATTCACATACAGCCATTTGGATTTCAATACCTGGGATGGGATGTTGACATATGTGGGGTACATATTTGCAAGCCTGTCACTGCCTAGGACAATACTTCCTACTACATATGGGGTATACCCGCTCTGTGTAGGTGTGCAGCTGCGCATGGCTGCTAGCTGGATTGGGTGGACATTCGGACATGGGTGCGGGTTACGTGCTATGACGGGGTTGTTGTGTATTACATTTGCATGGATGGGTTCTGCTTCTGGATATTCCGATTCGGCATATGCCATCCTATGTGTATGTGACAGTTACGTTGCTGTGTATGGCACATTTTCCTGTACATATGTTTGTGTGTGTGTTTGGGATTTCTGGTTTCTTTATGGTTGTTATATGGCCACGACTGCCCGGCTGTGTACTATCACTACCACTGTGGGACTGCTGGTGACCATGCCCATGGGGCTGGTCGTGTATTTGGCGCTGACATGATGCAGTACACCTCCGCTGGGTATGACTGCTGACAGTGCAATACATAACGGACACAGTATTCTGAGTATCATGTGTTCCATGAACGGGAACATTTTGTATGTCGTGCATTTATGTTTTGGTTCTCCATTTTGTGTGGACGGGTACTATGTAGCATACTTTGCATACATTTCATTATCCACGGCCACTGGTAGGTGTGGTTACTATTGCAGGCGGCCTGTAAGACTCAGCACATTAGGTTGCTCATCGCCTGCCAACTTGGCCACGCCTCCGAGCGCAACCTAGTTAGGCTCCCTGGACTCACGCACGTGCCCTATGCACGTGGTTGTGGTTGCAGCGCACACTCATTACTATGCATGTGGCGCTGCTACGCCATTTGTACACTGCACGGCTGGCGCAGGCCTTACACCGGCCTTGCGCTGAGCTTCATGAATCCGGGGGAATAAGAATGATATACAAGAGAATGGTAATAAACAGCTTGAACTTCTAAAAAATGATGATCCAACAATATCCTTACACAGGCAGTATTGAAATAAGTTTAAATGATAATGAAGAAAGACATGGTAAGCAAGAAAACCACACTGTCTTTTTGCCAAATCAAAATAACTGGCTACTGGATAAGGTGGATGATCTGGAAAATAAAAAGAAATAATAAGAATTTTTGATGGGCTTGAGAAATGGAAGGAGAAAATCTGATTAATGTCCTCACCAAGTGGATTCCAAAAGTGTTAAACTTTTAGTAGGGCTTGTCATGTGATAAAGAGAGAGCTCATAGATTTCTCACAATACCTCCAAATAAGGACCATTCCAGGTCTATAACTGCTAAATTTATCTTAGATCTGGACAAACTACTTGTAATTAGAACTGCTTGGTCAAATCTCCTTCTGAAAATTGGTAATTCCAACATCAGATTTGATAATGACTATTCAGAGAAAGGGGTGGAAAAAGGAAGGCATGTTTACCACTGATTAAGTCCCTAAGAATGTGAAGTATTAAATTCCTCAATTTATTGCCAGAAAGATCTAGAATATTTGTTTCAGAAGGAACAAGTGCTCTTGACTCTAAGAAGATGCCCTTTCCTTTCATAAATCTAACAGAAATCATTAATGACTGCAGCTATATAAGCCTAAAGAGACAAGTAGGGAGATCTGGACAGAAGACTGCTTGTTCTAACAAAAAACAGAAAGACTCATGAAAACGGAATGTCAATACAATGAACTGGTGAGTGCTGTCTAAATTATACTCTTTATATATCCAGTAATATAAATATATAAAAACTTCACATAAGACTATGGACAATATTCATAGTCATTGCACGATTATGGCAATGTATCTACGATGTCTGCAAGTGAGCAAAGCTAGGCTGCATGGAGGCTGTTTACATTAATATGCTCTGCCCATGATTTAGTGTAAGCAAATTGTGTATAATGAGATGTAAATGAGAAATTTTAAGCGGAATATGTTAATGAAGTGTTATTGCAATTTATACTAAAGTACAAACACTTTACGCAAGTCAATTGTGAAAAGCAATTGCTGCGTGCCTTGTACCTACTTTGCAATACATGAACCATGTATGCACAAGCACTAAAATGACACAAAACAAATTATTTCTACTAGTGATCCTTTCAGTAGTTTGTCCATGAATGCACCAGTACTAAAATGACAGCAAAACAAATTACTGCCCCCCAGTTATTCCTTCAGTAGTTTGTCCATATATGCACATGCACTAAAACGGCAGAAAAATAAATTATTTTACCCTATTCTGAACTGTTTCCCATTACTTTCCAATATTTCAAAACTTTCAGTTTCCCTACTAATTTGCAGTGTAATTCCATTTATCCATGATGCTGTTAAACAATTTTCACATAACTTCAGCGTTCTTTATGCATTTTGTATAAAAATATGGCCCTTTTGTGTTTATCTATATGAGTCGGAGTAATACACCAAAATCTAAGATGCCTTATCCTCATATTGTCTCTCCACTCTAACACTTATGCCTTAAGTACATTATGCTTTTCCCATAAGGAGGCGTGATTATCAAAAAGCCTCCAAGTTTCCCTAGGACAGAGGTTACCAAACAATATATATATATATATATATATATATATATATAGATAGATAGATATGGATATAGTTTTTATGGGTCTACTTTCATAGGTTCATAGGTTCATAGGTAGGCACTAGGCTATCGGCACTAGAGCCAATACAAGCCTAGCCAAAAAGGTACCCTGGCTTTCGCCACCCAATAAAATTATTTTCCTGTGCCCTTGTTGAGCAGAGCCACAGAGGTGATCCCCGGGGTGAATTTCCTAATTCCCATCCAATCATCAAGAGGAGCTTTGTTTGCTATAGATAGGTAGTTTGTTCCAGAGTATGGGAAGTCTCTGGGACAGGAATCTATCCCTCTAGCATGTTCTGTTTATTGTGGTGACAAGGTTTAGGTCCCTAGAGCGTGTAGCTCAGAGGGATTGGGATTTATTTAAGTGGAGCATGTCCAACAGCTCTGGATTTGAGATAGCTTTGTATGTTAGGCAGAGATCACCTCTGAGTAGGCAATATGCGACAGAGTAAAGCTGGAGTTTTTTTAGATGGTCTGCAGAGGGCTTCTGTTTGAGGCCGGTAATCCTCTTTGTGAGGTATTTCTGCGGCCTCTCCAGTTGTTGTAAATGTCTTGTGAGGTACATTCCAAAAGGGGCGTTGTACTCTATAATAGGTCTAATGAGCAATGAGCAGAGGGAAACAATGACTTATTTTTTCCTGGATGAAAAACCTTTTGTGATGAGGTGTGCCACGTAGAAGGATTTCCTGACTACTATGGTGATGTGATTATCAAAGGAGAGACTACTGTCCATCTGCGTCCCAAGGTCTCTTATCACACTTTCTGTGTTAAGTAGAATACACCTATGTGGTAGCTCATGGGTACATAGTTTTTACCAATGGGAATGACAATGCACTTTTTGGCATTGAGCTTGAGGCCATGACTTTGACACCAGACATCTGTCTCAGTAAGGCTCTTTTGTAGGATGTCCACATCATTAGGAGTTTCAATTATGGCTCCTAGTTTGCAGTCATCTGCGAACTTAGTTAGCCAAAGACCTTCTGTGTTAGCCTGTACTTCAGAAAAGTAGATACCAAACAGGAGAGGACCCAGGACTGAACCCTGTGGTACTCCACTTGTCACTGGTCTGATGTCGGATTTGGAGTCTGCAACTTTCACACTGTGGGTTCTGTCAGTGAACCAGTTGGCAACCCATCTTGTGACATAGGGATTTATACCTAGTTTAGTGAGTTTATCTATAATTCCAGAGTGGGGGATGGTGTCAAAAGCCTTGGTGAGATCTAGATAGGCAGTGTGAACCACCTTATCCTCATCTACGGCTTTGGTGACTGCTTCAAAGAAGTCATTCAGGTTTCGGAGATATGATCTGCCTTTTACAAACCTGAACTGGGTGGGGTCCAAGGTTTGGAGATTACCAATGTCTTTGTTTATAAGTTCCATGATGATATGTTCCATGGCCTTGCAAACCAGGCTTGTTAGGCTAATGGGGTGGTAGTTCCTGGGGTCCGTGGTGGCTCCCCCTTTGTGGAGTGGGATAACCATCACTGTGCACCATTCAGTGGGCACAGCGCCTGAGGTGAGACTATGATTGAACATGGTGCTTAGGTGGGGTGCCAGTTCATTCTGTAGCTCATGTAGAACGCAGCATGGGATGTTGTCAGGTCCCATGGATGCTGTGTTCTTGGCTTTGGAGAGTGTGGTTTTTACCTGTGCAGCCATGATTACAGGAACTTTGCATTCTTCCGGTATAGAGATGGGCCCTTTAGGTGTTGGGGGGGGGGGGCTAAAGTTAGCACTGAACCTATCTGTCAGGATGTTGGCAATATCAGTTGGTTTTGTATATTTAGTGCCGTTGTGCTGTAACTCAGAGCAGATCTGAGTGTTGCCATTGAGATTCTTGACATAGCTATAGAATGCTTTGTGGTTGTCTTTAGAATCAGTGGTGATTTTGTTTTTCATAACTAGCTTTGAAGGATTTTATGAGGGATCTCAGCTTCTTACTAAGGTTTTTTGCAACAGTTTCTTTCTTCTGTTGTAGAGTTTGTTTATGGCACGGGACCACCAGATTGGCTTCCTTTTTTGGAGGATACCATCTTGGTTCTGTTAGGGATAGCATGATCCATGCACTCATGTAAGTGCTTATAAAGTGCATTTGTGTAGGATTCAGCAGTCGTACCTCTATTGTCCATCTGCATGGGTGTCATGAAGTTTGCCACTTCTGTCTTAAGAAACGTGAAGTTGGCTTTGGAGAAATTTTTTATGGTGGTTTCCCTAATGGGGGGTGGGGGCAGGATGTGGATGTCTAGGCTGATTAGCTTGTGGTCGGATCTCACCAGCGAGGAATTGACCTCTGGTGTGGAACACTGGTCGCCCATGTTAGTAATGACCAGGTCTAGGATATTGCTGCCCCTGGTGAGGGTGTGGATAAGTTGACCCAAGTTGTTGGTATTTATTAATTCCAAAAAACATTGAGCAAAAGAGTTGGTACATGAGTAGTTTTCCCAGTTAATGGTGGGGTAGTTGAAATCGCCCATTATTAGGGTGTTGGGTTGTACCCTAATATTTTCCAGTGTTCCAAGAAATGAGGAGTGGGAATCCTGGGGCATGGTGGGGGATCTGTAGCAAGTTTCAATTTAGATTGCTGTCTTGCCCAGAGTTAGTTGCACTTGGATAATCTCAGATGCATTATGCTGAGCAACTAGCCTAGAGGTGTGGATATCCTTAATGAGTATGGACACGCCTCCACCTTTAGTGTTTCGGTCCAGGTTAGGTGGCCGAAAGGTGTGATATGAATTATAGCCTGGTAATGCAGGGGTGCTTTTTGGAGCCTTGAACCAGGTCTCAGTTACTGCACAGATATTGATGTTCTCCAGTTTTAGGAGTGCCTCAAGAGAGTGCATTTTGAGGTTTAGACTTCTAGCATTGAATAGCATTACCCTCAAATTTTGCATGTTTGTGTCTGTCACATTGGTGGTTTTGTCATTTGAACCTTGCCTAAAAAAGGCACTATAGGGGTGGCAAGAGCCTTAGCCAGTACTTTAAATCTCAGGGGTGACAGGTGTAGACCATCTCTGGCAAAGCATCATGGTTTGTCAATCATGTCGGCAGGCAGACAGATACTGGATCCCCTTTGAAAGATACCAGAAGCTTAGCCAATTGTTGAAGTCAATCATTTTGTCCCTATACTGTGGTATCATTCTGGGTGAAAGCAGGATGCTACTCAGGGCTAGGGTCATACCTGCCTGGGCCACATGGTCCGAGAGCTCTTCCATGTCTCTTTTCATGTAGTCCAGGGAGGTATGTCTCAAGTCATTCACTCTAACATGAACAATGACAGAGTCATATTTGTACTTGTTGTGGAGTGACTTGAGTGCATGCACTTTGTGGTGGATTCTGGCACCTGACAGGCAGCTGACTGTAACTTCCTCCTTGTTCTGACTGGTAAGTGGGACATCAGTGTGCCTGACTATAGAGTCACCTATGACTAAAGTGTTTGGTACGTTGTCTTGCCTTAGGGCTGTATTTGGGTGGCACACTGCTGTTGTGAGCTATGTGTTGCTTGGCTTGTGACTGGTGTTTGCATTTCAACTTCAGAGGTCCTCATTGCTTGGTTAGGTTAATGTTAAGGTCCTCCGCATATGTGGGTTTCATGTTGCTATGTGTGGGTGTTGATTGTGTGGGTTTTGTAGGGCTATGTGTTGCTTGAGGTGTGGTGCAGATGTTTACCTTCTCCTCTTGACTGTCTAGCACAGTCTTGGTTGGAGAGAGCTTTGCTTCCAGTTTGGCTATGTACTTGCATCTCTCGCAGGTTGTAGTGTTTGGTGGTAGGAGGAGAGGGTTGTCTGTGTACATGAGGCAATTGCTGCATTGCTCCAATATGCCCAGATTCACCAGGTGGACAGGAGAAATCACTGGAAGTTGACCACTGGACATGCCTGGTTAGGTGCTTTTTGGTAAAATGCAAGAGCTGTTTTTCCTTACCTTGTCAAGGTACTTTGCAATTTTAGGTTATTTAGTGCCTACGGTTAATTCCCTTATTGACAGGGAGGATTTTAGCGCTTGTATTAATTTATGGTTTCTTAGTACTTTTTAGCAGTTCTAGAGCAAGTGCTAGTCACAGGGATTCAGATTTTAGTGCTACTATTGAAAAAACAGTAAGTTCTAAGGGAAAATTTGAAGAGCAGACTTTCTGGCACTGGGAATAGTTTAACCCTAGCCCTGCAGTGTTGCGTGATGTGCAAACCCACACAAACATGGGTATTTAATTCAGAAACTTGAAAGGGATAGGAATTAGCCCAAAACGGACAATAAGGTAACTTTTCAGAGCTGGAGACACTCCTCTTGTGGCAGATAGGCTGCTCTAGTGCTTACCACTTTCACTGATAAGCAGAAACCTCCCACCGGCACAACAAGGTCTGGACACTCAGAAAATACACTAAAGTCCTGAAACCAGCAGATCTGGGATCCGGACTATTGTAGTATAGGAAAGGGTGGGAAAACAGCAGTACAGAGAATATTTTTTTTTTTTTTTTTTTTAGGAATTAAACAGTAAAAAGCAATTTAAACAGTAGCGATGCACAGAAAAGGCAGTCACACTTCAGTGGGACGCGTACAGAATCAAATGCAGTTTAAATTATAATACTTTAAGCAAAAAACAAGTGCACACACAGTAAAAATTATTTTAAACTGAAATGCAGCAATAAACAGCAGTAAAATGGCTTTTTAAAGTGTGATTAGGCAAAAATGGCCAAGAGAAAGCCAAAAAAGTACTTAAATCAGCAAAAAGTCTTTCCTTCTTGTTTCTGACACTGTGGTAGTCTGCAGGATGCCCAAACAGGATTCGCGGAAATAAAACAAGCGCAAACCTGCGCAAACTTGGGTTTTTAACAAAGAAACTTGAAAGGGATAGGAATTAGCCTAAAACAGACAATAAGGTAACTTTTCAGAGCTGGAGACACTCTTCTTGTGGCAGATAGGCTGCTCTAGTGCTTACCTCTCTCACTGATAAGCAGAAAGACCTCCCACTGGCACAACAAGGTCTGGACACTCAGAAAATACACTAAAGTCCTGAAACCAGCAGATATGGGATCCGGACTATTCTAGTATAGGAAAGGGTAGAAAAACAACAGTACAGAGATTTTTTTTTTTTTTGGAATTAAACAGTAAAAAGTATTTTAAACAGTAACAATGCGCAGAAACGGCAGTCACACTTGAGTGGGATACCTACAGAATCAAATGCAGTTTAAATTATAATACTTTAAACAAAAAACAAGTGCACACACAGTAAAAAGAATTTTAAACTGAAATGCAGCAATAAACAGCAGTAAAACGGCCCTTTAAAGTGTGATTAGGCAAAAACGGCTAAGAGAAAGCCAACAAAGTACTTAAATCAGCAAAAAGTCTCTCCTTTTTGTTTCTGACACTTTGATAGTCTGCAGGATGCCCAAACAGGATCCGCGGAGCTAAAATGAGTGCAAACCTGCACAAACACAGGTTTTTAACTCAGAAACTTGAAAGGGATAGGAATTATGCCAAAACGACCAATAAGGTAACTTTTCAGAACTGGAGACACTCCTCTTGTGGCAGATAGGCTGCTCTAGTGCTTACCACTCTCACTGATAAGCAGAAAGACCTCCCACTGGCACAACAAGGCATAGGCGCCGGGAGCTGTTAAAGACTGGGGGGGGAGTGACAGGGGCACTTAGTGAACTAAAAAGGGTAATTTTTTTATAACTATTTGCTACCACAACATAGGTTCACTTGGAGGACATTTTAAGCTTAGCCAATTCCCTTTTGGTGCTTGAATAAACATTTTCTGATTGGTCTTAGCTATCCCCATGGCTGATAATTGTATATTAGCCCTAGTGAGAACAACTGTGATCATACCATAGATAATTTGAGGGAGCCACGTAAGGGATGCAGCATTTAGGAACTGCCTCTATCCATTAGTGGCATGAGGGGAAATCCTGGAGTACATTTTCTATTACCCATCCTTAGATCCAAGTTGCAGTTGAGTATGGATGGATGAGCTTTGCTTTATTTTTATGTATAGTCTGTTCCGGAACAGCGGTAGCCTCTGTGATATATATCCATCTCTTCACAACATTCAGTTTAGATACCTGGACTGAGTATTTCTGATGCCATTTGACATGCTGATGTTCAGTAGGTCCATCTGTATTATGTTGGAGGATGCTTTGTATGCCAGACATGTCACCTCTAAGCACTCTGTAGGATACTGAGTACAGTAATAAATCTTTGAGGTGGTCCATGCAAGACCTATTGTTTAGGACTTGTATCCTTTTAGTAAGGTATCTCTAAAGGTATTCCAGTTGTTGCATGGGGCTGGACAGATACATGCCAAAGTGAGCATTATACAAAATGATTGACATAATGAGAGCTTTGTAAAGGGGGACAACATCTCTAGATCTAGTCACAATCAATTTGTTTATAAGCTGTGCAATATAGAAAGGCTTTCTTATGACCCTGGGCACATGTTGGTCAAAAGTTAGGTCAATGTACACACAAGTTCCCAAATGCCAAACAATTGGATCAGTTCTCAGAGAGCATTGTCATGAGTTTGACACCAGTTATTATTTGGGACAAACCTTCCTGCATGACAGTTAAGTCATTTGGGGATTCAATAACTTCTCTTAGCTTGCAGTCATCTCAAACTTAGCTGGTCAAAGCTCTTTAGTATTTCCTTTTACTTTTGAGATGTATATGCCAAACATAAAAAGTCTCAGCACTGAACCCTGGAGGACTCCATTGGTGACTGTTCTCTTCCCCTGTTTTGATCTCCTGCATCCTGTGAGCCAAGATGGCAATGCAGCTGCTGATGTAAGTATTTTCTCCTACATTATTCATCTTTTGTACGACACCTGAGTAGAGGATTGTGTCAAAAGGCTTGGCCAGGTCAAGGTAATGTGGTGTGAACTGTTTTCCCTTCATCCATTGCTTTGGTAACAAGAGTAAAGCTTAAAATTTGCCTATGATTTTGAGCCTTTCACACTTTCCTCTGGGCTGTTTTCAAACACATTTTTAGGGCCATGCATACATGTATGCATTCCTTAATTCACCTTCCTGATTGTATTAAATTATATTCCTTGTATAATACAGCACACTTGTTAGACCTAAATTAGAGCGCATTTTAAATTTATTGTTTAAACATTTTTCCAGTAGGCAATGAAACAAAAATGCATTAACCAATAAAGACAAAACTGCCCTATTCAGAACATTTCCATCATAAAGGTCTACTTCCACACACAACTGCATTTTAAATTTATTGTTTGAACATTTTTCCAGTAGGCAATGAAGCAAAATGCATGCACCAATAATGACAAAACTGCCCTATTCAGAACATTTCCATGATAACAGTCTATTTCTACACACAATATATAAATACAGAATCACAGTAGTGTAAGTCATAGGCATGTTGCACAGATTCTTGAACTTATTTTTAATGGGGGGGGGGGGGGCAAAAGGCCAGAAACCAGGGACACATTTTAAACATTGCTTGTATAATTTTGGAAAGTTGCTTGCATAAAATGTTGCATTACCACCATGCATTTTACTGCCAAGTCTTGAAGCCAGAACCCTGTGCACTACCGTCAGAGCAACATACCGGTAAGCTAAACCAGCAGTTTCTTAAAAGACAGGAATACAAACTTAAATGGCTATCATATCATATCATTTAGTGAATTCAGTTCTCACTTCTCACCATTGCTCTCAACCTCTTAGCACAAAAATAGAGAACAAAGCCAATAATGGGGGAATACAGCCCCAAAATAGGGACACAATTCAAATGCTGATTTTATAACCTTAGAAAATTGCTAGAATAAAAGGTTTTGTTTTACCACTCCTGAAAACAAAAATGTGAGGCATAAATTCACAAGTGATGGTGGCTAGGGATTTTAGGCTCTTTTTACCTATACCCAAGGTACATGGTTTGAGCCTGAATACCTCTAGCCACCAGATGTATTCGGTTGGGGGCATTTTCTCTCACACACACACACACACACACACACACACACACACACACACACACACACACACACACACACACACTCATACACAAGTCTGTGTTCACCCAGCAGCTTACTCACTCTGAAAATGTTCAGCTTCTCTGTGCTACGTCTCCCAGTACATCCCAACAGGCAGTCCAGACTCCATCCTCAGAGAAGCAGCAGCTTTCACACAGGCAGCTTCCGAAAATAAATCCTATTCCGAGTAGCAGCTAAATAAAACTGTCCGTCCGTTCCCACTCACAAAAAGCATTTAAAACCAGGAAATACATGCACCACGAGCTCAACTCCGACAGGCTGGTAGAGCTGAGGTCAGCTAAAGCACGAAAATAATTAAAAAAAGCATTTAAAACTAGGAAATAGGCTGGTAGCTCTGATGAGCTGATGTCATTGCGCACACGATGACATCAGCTAAAGCACGAAAATAATTCAAAAATAAAGAAGCAATTCGGGACAGTTGGGAGGTATGGATGATGTGCAAAGTGGGTGGGCTCCCCTCCCCCCTCACTCTATGGTTCCGACACCCATGTAACAAGGTCTGGACACTCAGAAAATACATTAAAGTCCTGAAACCAGCAGATCTGGGATCTGGGCTATTCTAGTATAGGAAAGGGTGGGAAAACAACAGTACAGAGAATTTTTTTTTTTTTTTTTTCATTTATTTTTTTTTTTTAGGAATTAAACAGTAAAAAGCAATTTAAACAGTAGCAATGCACAGAAAAGGCAGTCACACTTGAGTGGGAAGCCTACAGATTCAAATGCAGTTTAAATTATAATACTTTAAGCAAAAAAACAAGTGCACACACAGTTAAAAATGATTTTAAACTGAAATGCAGCAATAAACAGCAGTAAAACGGCTTTTTAAAGGGTGATAGGCAAAAACGGCCAAGAGAAAGCCAAAAATGTACTTAAATCAGCAAAAAGTCTCTCCTTCTTGTTTGTGATGCTGTGGTAGTCTGCAGGACACCCAAACAGGATCCGCAGAGCTAAAACTCATTTCACTGAATTTCAAAACACTCACACCAAATCGCTGAAAGCTCAAATCACTGAAAACTCATTTCACGTACTGCTGGGCAAATAAAACATATATGCCCTTTTCTCCACTGTACTGCAATACTGGAGTTAGTATATATAGTTGGGGGGTGGGGGTGCAGCCCCCCACCTACTTTTGGTTTTATATTGTTAGCTTTCAGTGAAATGAGATTCATAAATATAAAAGCTAAGTAGGTGGGGATCTACGCCACCCACACCCCCCAATGTGGAAGGTTGTGCCCCCACCCCACCCTAACTATATATACTAACTCCAGGATCACACTACAGTGGGGAAAGGGCATATACATTTTATTTGCAAAACAGTACTTACATTCAGTGAAATGTGATCCATTGAAATGAGTTTTTAGTGATTTGAGCTTTCAGTGATTTTTTGAGGGTGAATTGAAATTCAATGAAATGAGTTTTCATTGAATCAAAGTAGACCCATGTTTTTATATATTTTATTTACATGCACACTGTTTAGTCTATTAAGTATATGTCTTTTAATACTTAACATTTTAGCACACTCTGTCACGCACAAATACACTGTTTCAAATTAGTTTACTTTTTACTTTTAAAATACAGTGCTACAGTCACTATACTATTGCATCAAACAATTTGCATATTTAATACGCATATCAGCGCATTAATAACAGTTTTTGTGATTTATGGCATCTTTGTGTCAATATAGACTTAGCTCAATCTCCCTTAATTGTTCAAGAAATAAAAAAAAATCAGTTTAGGATGTTTTAAAAGCTTGAAATAAAAATAAATAAAAATGAATAAATAGATAGATAGACAGATAGATAGATAGCTGTGAAAACCACTGTTTTTTCAATGTACAGTAGGAGGTATGCCTGGGGTACAGATTCTGGTTTAGTATACGCAGAGCTCAGAAAGAATACAGTGAGTTTATCTGCTTTGCGTATTCTTGTATTTTAAACAAATGTTAATCTAATTCCATAAAACATCTAGAATTACTTATTTCCGTGTAGAGATAAGATTCTTTCTGGAAGGACAGTATGAGGTGGCAGATAGGTACAGTACATGCACAGATACAGCATGATTAATTTTTGACTCTAGATGTACGTTTGGATGTCAGAGTGAATGGTATGTGGTCTGTTTGGATGTTGGAGTGAATGGTATGTGGTCTGTTTGGATGTCAGAGTGAATGGTATGTGGTCCGTTTGGATGTTGGAGCGAATGGTATGTGGCTTGTTTGGATGTTGGAGCGAATAGCATGTGACTTTGCTTGTGGAACTTGAACAACCTTAAGAAAGATAACAAAGTGAAAGTTGGAGAGAGTTTGATGTCTGGTGGCTAGTGTTACGGACTGGAACTATGAGATGTTGGCAGGCCATTTATTGTGGTTTCTGATTTGATTCCCATAGCTTTCATATGCCTACTATGTGACTCTGGGCAGGTTGCTTAACTGGATGGTGCTCTGGGTTTTTTGGGAGGCTGGTATGGCTTTCTCAGTGGTATTCTTGACAGCAAGCCTGGTGACTACCTCTGAACCTAGAGGTCAAACATTTGTTTAAATGTTTACAAACTACTATAAGATGGTAAAGAGTGAGATGAAACTGAAAGACATCTTTCCTGTACAATATTATTGGAACATACTAATTGATGTGGGAATATATGTGCTTTTAGTATTCAGATAGTGTTGCTGAAGGTTTGTTATATAGGTACCTTTAGCTTCACATAAATAGTGGTTGGTGTTGGGTCCAAATGTAAGAACAGGTGGTGTATGACTTCACTTGTGAAAATTTAAGAGTCTTGAGAAAGTTAATGATGTGAGCACTGGAGATTGTTTGAGGTCTGGCAACTGAGATGGATTGAAACTATATGAGGTGTTGTTGGGCTGTTCCAGGGTTTGATTCCCTTGGTCTTCACCTGCCTATTGGCCTACTGTTGTGACTGAGCTGGCTGACTGGCTAGGCAGTGCTCTGGAGCTTTTGGGAAACTAGGATAGTCTCTTCAATGGTCTCCTTGACTGCACACCCACTAATTAACAAAGAACCAGGAGCGGCCCTAGGTCAACTGGTGCCCTAGGCAAAACAGTTCCATGGCACCCCCCAACACATTACCTGGTGCCCCCATCCTGGTCTACCTACACCAAATAAATACTGGAAAAGTGCCCCTGCTACAGGCGGCCGCCTAGTTGGCCTATGCCTAAGGCCGGCCATGCAAAGAACATAAAGATTAAACCTATGTTTACATGGCTACAAATTAACACATGATAATAAACATCAAAACAGATTTTTTATTGTATGAATGCTGTAATGTAGAAAGTTTAAATATACTTTGAGTGCAAGAAAATAAAAGGGAATTAAAAGGGTAGTTTGAGTGGGATTTCTACTCAAACTAGGAACTTTAATGTCAATGGAAGGAAACTGGTTTACTTGTAGCTAATTATCTCTTATTATTGTTAATTATTTGCTTTTTGAGTCTATTGCAAATAAAAAAATAACTTTCAAGCAATAGTTTTCATTTTGTTTTCATATAGCCATTATTCTAATGATTTGAGCTTCTCTGGAAAATATAAAATAGTAATTAATGAAAGTAATATGATGTGACTGATATGTTTTCTTTATAATGTGTTTCGTTAAATGCAAATGGCAACAGCAGGGGCAATAAGAGAGGCAATTTGTTTAAATATTCAAAAATGCATAAAACACAGGTGGCTTTTTTACAACAAACTTGTTTATAGCAAGATAGTATTTATAGAGTAAATAGAAAGGAATATATGGTACTAGCAAGTTCTAGATTGAAAGAAAAAAGAAGGGGTACAGCAATCTCCCAGAGGAATCCTATTACAATACTAAGGGTTACCAACTCATACGATGACGATAAAGTTATGATAAAATGATGATGAGTATAGTCATTACTGAATATGAAAGAAGAATATCTGCATTAGCAAATATGTAGGATTCTGGAAAATGGAACTAAATTCTATGGAAAGTATCTATAAATGTCAACTTCAAATATGAAGGGAAATGTTAACTGTATGTTGTTGTATCTTTCCGCTTTTCATGGTTAGGGATCACCACAGCGGAACTCCGGTCCGCTAATGATTGGCAGTAGATTTTTACGTACCGACTTGCCAGGCCTGATGCACAACCTTCAACGAAGGTACACCCATTCATGCATGTCTCCACACAGAAGACACTTTAGCTGAGAATCGAACAGAACGTCTTACTGAGAGGCGACAACGCTACTGCAACACCACCACCGCAGCTTAACTGTATACTTATTTAAATTGATACAATTTCAGCATCAGCTAAAGCTTCAGTAAACTTTATTCACTTACTTAGTCTTATAAATGTTAATAACTTTTCTGAATCAGATTGATTTATGCACATTACTCTTATAGTTTTGGTATGTAGTCAAGAATTGATAGGGCTTATACGTCAAATCATTTTGTTTGTTAAATAGAAAGGGGAAAGGTGATAACATGTCCTTTATCAGATGGCAATGCAGTTATTTATGCAATGATGATAAATCCAAGAAAATTGACTTCTTTTAAAAGATTGCCAGCTTGTATAGCAAAGTTTGCTTTGCTTTATTTATATTTCATGCTTTTATTTCCCATCATCCCTATGCCTAATCTGTATATGCTGTGAGTTCTGAGCTTCTTCTATCCCCTTACACACTCCCATGACAACCACACTCAACTTCTGTTGCACTTTTAGCTCTATTTCACTGCAAAAGGCCACAATGATGCAATAGAAAGCTATTTAAATAAGTTTGGCGACACAAAATAATTTGTTGCTTTAGATAATAAAAATGTAAAAGTTTTGAAAATAAGGCAGACTGCAGCAGTAGTGTCTACCAACAGTAGTATAAAGCAGCCATGCTATCAGACTCCAAAAGGGCTGACGCAGTATGGCAGTCTTTCCACCACGAGGAACCACTACGCCGGTATGCTTACATCTACATAACCATGCAAATTCATAAGGGAGGGTGTGCAGTGTTTGCAGTGTAGTATAACCATGCACTTCTGAATGCCGTAGCACAAAGAAAAGGGTGTGCAGGCTCCTTGTTCGTCAAATGATTGCTGACTCTTGTTACATCAATGCTATCAAATGACACTGCAAGACATGCAATGTAAATGAACCTCATTTTTCATACATGGCATAGCTGGATGGCTGCTGATGTTCCTTAACCAGTAAATGAACAAGAGAGTATAGGGAATGACAGGGACAGTTACAAGAATAAGAAAGTAAAATGACTGCATTGATACATGGGACCCTTCAAAATGGACCCCAGGGATCTCATTGTACAATGCCTCAAGTAAAATCATCATTGCTAGTATAAAGTGCATAACTCAACAGTGTAAAGATTGCAGCATACCACTTTGTCCATCAGTATAGGGAACATATGGTAATACTCCATATAGTAAACTACCTCATATCTGCAACACAAAGCATGTACTCTGGATGCAATATGTTATTCATGCTGTGATCCTCAGCTCCCTGGCATAAAAATGTGTTACTGGGAGCTTTATAGAGACGTCAGGAAAGGGATGGTGTATTTAACAGCAAGAGAAAGTAGCAGTTATTCAAATACTGACAAACCCCTGTAAGATGAAGCACAACATCTGTAGGCATGCAAAAGGTGAGAACATGGTGATATCAAAAGAGAGATTGTCTCCAATTATAGTCTCTTTTTTGTGAAAGTGAGAAAAAAACAAAGAAACATACCAAGAAAAGAGATCTTCAAAACAAAAATTAACAAACACTTTTGATAAAATTGCAATTACTATCTTCTTCACTCATGGGTACTATTACAAACACTTGAATAACATCCACACTACATCTGACAACAACAAGACAAAAACAGAGTTAGCCACCTCTATTAAACTGCAGGCTTATCCATTGATTAGATCTAAATGTACATATTCTAAATATGGCCAGGAAAACTAATCAGAAATTAGGCAAAAACCTAAATGATCATGCCCAGCTTGCAGCTGCATATGCTTTCTGCTACCACACCTACTATATACTTCCCCTCCATTTATAAATCTACAGTCTTGCTAGCAAGAGAAATCAGAATAACTTCTAATAAAAATCACCAGATTTGCAGCAGATGTGACAAACAAAACACATCACTGTTTGACATGCAAATACCTTTACTGTCTGGACCTACTGCTAGTCTTTACTTAATCCAGCCTACAAATAGCTCATAAAATCCTTTGCAATTCAAAATGATGTCCCACAATTGATTCTTCACTCAAGTAATACAACCTCCTGTGACATTTTTGGTCTTTAGGATGGTGACTTGTCTTCTTTCGTTTTTTTCCCGGTTAGGGGTCGCCACAGCAAAACTCCGGTCCGCTAATGATTGGCGGTGGATTTTTACAGTGCCGAGTTGCCAGCATGATGCCCACACTTGTCAAAACTCATAAATCAAATCAATAAATAAATCAAGTCACAACAGTGACTTTCTCTACGATGTATACACAGCCACCTTCTAGAACTCCATCAGCCTCTAGGTGAATTAGCTATCTAATCACATATTGGTTACTTGGGGGGTAACAGATGTGAGTATTTATGGTGATTTCTAAGAAAAATTGCTTACGTATAAATGACAGGGGATCCTTGATTGGCTTTGTCTCAATTCAGTAACAAAACTGCTTAGCAAGTATTTGCAGTATAGGTTAAAAGCTGCTGAAAGCACACTTCCATACTCCATAACATTAACAGCATATGATAAATTAACTTCAAAAAGTCCTTGACCTTGTCTGCATTTACACTCATGGTAAGTTCTAAGACTTAATTTAGAGAGGCACACTAACATCACTTGCATTCTGCTTCCACAGATAATGACTTTTCATTACAACTAATTAGTTAACAGAACTCCTGCATTTGGTCTTGAGCTTATTATTACAGAACTAAGAAGACAGATAGAGAAAGAGAAGTGGTTAGTTTAATTCAAGCACAAAAGGGAAAATTGGCTAGGGTGACAATGACCCACAAGGGCAGCTAGACTAGTACATAGTTATGAACCTATTACAGCAGCCAGAAACGTTTGTGAACTCAAAATGACTGCACATTATTTAATTATTATGTTCAAGTGGAGTGCAGTAGCACAAAAATAAAATAAAATAAAATGTAGGAGCAGAGCAACATACACGACTTATTTCAAGAATTCATCAATTTTGAGAGCACTCTACCACAGCTATGCATTACTTATCAGCAGAGTATAATGAGTCTCGGGGCCTCAATCCCTACTATACAACATCCTAATATATAAAGGCAACATATTACTAATGTGTTCAAAAGAAATTTGATAGTGTTCTAGTATATGGTTAAATTCAGTGGGATACTGGAATAGAGCGGACAGATTTTATACACAGATACAGAATCTTTTGAGACAGAACTCTTCTTAATATCTGTACAAATGCACTGCAACTACCTTTTGAACATACTTTAGAGGCTGAACAGTGTAAACACCTATGTAAACCTTGTACTCGATATGAATATCAAGTTAGTAACACTGGAAATATAGGGAAGCCGTGCTTGGGTCAATGTCAAGTTAAAAGTTTAAAATCTATAAGCAATGACCAGAAGCAACACAGTAAATCATACACACTAACACTGCAGGTTAGCTAATAAGTTCAATACTAAACCTAAAGTAAATGCACATGGAAAGCACACAGAAAAATATAACCAGCGTCTGTCTAACTAAATTTGCAAATAATTGCAAATCAGGAGCAGTCATAGAATCTCCCACTGATACTAATATTCTCCAGGAAAGACTGTCACAGACAAATATCTTGTGTCAGAGCCACGGACTAAAGCTAAATGCAAAGAAATGCATAATAGCATCCTTCAGGATGTCATCCACCCCTGGCAACTATCATATCAGCAACACACCACTAAAAGTCAACCCATCAGTCAGGGACTTGGGGAGGAGGTCATTGTTCCGCTGTATTCAGCATTTGTCAGACCTATCATTGATTAAAATGCCCCCTTCTGTATGTACCTAACTAGGCATATCCAAAACATGGTATGTCCACAGATGTCCCTCACTAAAAGAATACGGGGTTTAAGTAACATGTGCTATGCAGGCTGCCTCAAAGCCCTATCCCTGTAGTTTGTCTCCTATAGGCTGTTGAGGGCAGATCTATGCCTGGCATACAAAGCATTGTCAGACCCCCACCATAATGGATCTCCTTTATGTCTGCAAGACAAACAGCATCATAATTATCTGTTCTAAAAGGGTACCAGAACTTGCCAGAGATTTGGGATGCATGGCTAAGTTTAGAAAAAGCCCCAGTGGAAAATCACCTTAGTACACACCTATGAACCTACGAACCACTAACTCTGCAGGTTAGTTAACTAGTCCAATACTAGGCCTTTAGTAGATGCATGTTTAAACTACTAGACCTATATTTGATGCATGTTTAAACTACATGGAAAATTGTAGCCACTAATATTGCAAGTTAAGTAATTGGATCAGTACGAGGACTATGTAGATGTATGTTTAAACTAAACAGAAAATTATAACCATAAGCACTTCAGGCTAGGTAATTAGTTCAGTACTAGGCCTATAGTAAATACATGTTTAAACCACACAGAAACATCTTGCCATCTAACATTGTAGGTTAGGTAACTAGCTCAGGACTAGGCCTATAGCAGATGATTAAAATACACAGAAAATTCCTGGGTGAGGTGGTAGAAAGTTTCTCTCAGATCAAATGGAGTAAAAGTCTGTCAGGCCAGGGAGGAACAGGGCACCAACTAGAAGAGGCGAGTAGAAGACAACTAACATGGAGCGTTATGGTAGGTCTACCCATATATGTTAAATTGTCTATCTCTAGCATATTCTTGCTGGTTGGGACGGTAGAGAGATAGACTTTGGGTGGCTATGGATGGTGTCTGCCCAAACATCAAGACCAAGTTAGAAGAGTGCCTAGAAGTACATCTATACTATGGATGAATGAAAGTATGAGGAGTAGCCCCTTTAAGCGCTCTGCATGGTGTCAAGAACAGTCTGTCTTGGAAGGCTATTCTTATCCAAAGGCAAATGGTAGAATGGGCTTGAATGTTTATTGAGCACAATTTGGTGTCTAACATCATAGTTATAATAATAATGGAAAAATGAGCATCTAGATAATGAGGACCTTTGAAACTGAAATTCTGGCTGGGCCTTCTGCATGAATTGGTTGGTGGTCAGAAGTATGGAATTAACTGGTTAAGGAACAATTAAACCAAATTACGCTCCTGGAACTCTTCATAAAAAAGTTTATTCAGACCTGAAGTGTGTCTATTCTGGAAAAACACATAAAGTGTGCTTTGATTGGAACTTCGAGGCTGCTATCTGTGGAAGGGAAAGAATCAAGAAATAAAGGATACCTGGAGTCCCCAAGGAGGGCAGAGGAGTTCTTAGCTGAGTGCATGAAGTTAAAAAACCCTTCTAGCTGGTAATACAATTAGCAAAGTGGAGGCTTCCATGATAACAAGAATAAAAACACAGGGAGAAAAGAAATAGGAACCAATTGAGTCAAAGAGGCAGAACTAGAATTTAGGTCCCAAGGAGGATAAAGCTAGACATCTGAGTGATGGAAGCTAGGAGGCTTTGAAAAGCCTGTGTCTGATGATAGCAGACTAAACAATGCCCATAGTGCTCAATAGCGCAATTGATGCGGAAAGTAGAAAAGGAGAAAGCTATGAAAACACTTTGGTGAGAGTGAGAAGGACTATTTGGATGGAGAAGGTGGGAGACCAAAATGTCCTTTCCTTGAGCCCAATAGTAAATAAGAGACACTTGAACAAATAATCAAAAAGTGGAGATTAGATCTGATAATCAAAATAAAGCTCAAGGAGGCCTGATGTAGAAAGAGCCTAATAAGGAGGGAATTGGAGGGTGGAGCAGTCAGTAAGGCCTTCTGGAGGATCAGAGAGGTACCCGTTACGAGGATCAAAAGATCTGGAGAAAATGCCAGATGCCAAGGGGGCTCAACAGAAAATGATGTAGAAAGGGAACCAAAGAAATCGAGGCCAGTATGGAGCGGTGAGGATCAGCGAGGCCTTCTGAAGAGGGACTTTCTGTATCACTTGAAAAGGCTGAAGAAGGGATGAAAAGATCTAGAAGTCCCAGGGCCAAACTTGGACTAGGAAATTGAGCTGGGCTGGAACCTCTGAGATAAGGTGAAATATTCTGCATTGGCCATTTCAGGGAGTACTTCAGGTGCAGCAGGAAGCTATTCCCACTTGAGAAAAAGAATCTCACAACTGCTCTTTCAAGAGAGACTCCTGATGCACTGCAGGGACTCTATACCGCCTGGAGACAATTTGATTGGACTTCCAGCCACTGCGTTCAAAAGGGAAACGCTGAGTGGAATCGCCCATTGCCAAAAAGCAGTGCTTCTATCTCTAGGGGTGAGGACAGCAGTGGCAGCGCATTTGGTTGATGCATGTGCCTACAGACATATTGTCCGTCTGGATTGCTATACTCGATCAGGGGAGATCTTGAATCAGAGTAGCGGCCCTGAGCAGGGCTCATCTCTAGAACAATAATGTGCAAGTGGCGTGCCCACCAAGAGCATGTGCAAGGACAGTTCTGCCCTGATAATATCCCGTGGGGACGGGACAGAGTGCTGGTAAGACCATTAACCGGAGAGGACAATCCATATTAGGAGAGCATCCATTGACATGGCTAACAGAAGGCTCTTATGCAGCCTGCGTGATCAGTTAATGGTGAAGCCCATTACCCCTTTTCTTGGAGGCATGAAGATTGGCATGACCGGGGTGTTGAAGGTCTCTTTGATGGAATCTGGCTAATGGTATGATTCTGTTGACTGTGTTTAGATTTAGCCTATGAAGGAGAACATGTCTGACTTTGATTCTGTTGCTGCTGAAGACATATTGAAGACCAGTAGACACGATGTCTGTAATAGGTTGATCCTAGCCATTATGAACAGATTGACTGTGTCTAGTTCCGCCTTCCAGAGGTAATGAAATGCGAAAAGGCCGCTGTGAGGAGGCGTTCAGGGTTTATTGAAATGGACAGGGTAATCCTTGGTAAACGAATGAGACGCCTGACCTGCCAAAGAGATGCGCCTGGGAGGGAAAATGGAGCAGCTGTCCAAATATGGAAAGGAATGGAATCCTTGAAAGGATCGACATGCCTACCACTGCCTGCATCCTGGTAAACACCATAAGCAGTGGTGAGTTTCCCTTCAGGGCTAGAGGAAGAAAATGACTGAAGCAAAGCCTGGGCATCCAGATCTTCCTTGAGCGAATGTGGATGCTATGTGATCTTACGTCTCCCCTGAAGATTACTGAGAGCGACTCAGTTTCCCTTTCCCAAAGGAAGGAATTGAACTCCAAGAACCACTTTGGCTGCGACAACCCATTGACTTAAATTTTGGGAATTTCCAAAAATGCAAGATCCCGCTGAATTTTCTTTGGCTGGAAAGGACTTGGAGTTGGTTCGGATCCTTGCTGGTCTGCTGGAACTGGCTAGGGCACTCTTTTTGTACCCAAATTTGAAATTTCAAAACTGCAAGATCGCTGACGGTGAGTGATCGGGAAGAGTTTTTTTGGTTGGTTTGGAATGCTGGCACTCGGGAATGAGATAGCCTTCGGAAATGTATATTTCCACCCATGCTGACTTCTTGAGTTAGGAAGGACAGGCTGCCCTGGGTTTGACAATCCCCCCGACTGTTCTGGTCTGCTGTCGGGGCAACTTCAGGGATGCTGAAGGGCTTATCCCTTGCACCTCGACTGAGGGAAGAGTGGGACCCCCACCACTAAGGCTTTGTCTACCATTGTTGTTCTGGCTTTTCTGGCAATGCTCGACTGGCAGATCAGGCGGGGTCCCTTGAGACATTTCTTGGACACATTTCCACTTCACTGGCCTCATCCCCAAAAGGCCTAGATCAAGGGAGGAGAAAAGCGAGAAGCGGTTTTAAAGAGTCTGAGAAGCTTTATAGCCACCCTAGTCAAGGTTTCTTTCGGCTGAGGACTGCTGCCATGATCCTTAAGCGGGAATTAGTGAGCGTTTTAAAGCCCATCAGCCGACAATATGGAGTTCAGGGCATGCCTGCATTGAGCTGAGGACTCAGAGTGAAAACCCCTGCTGTGGGATCGCTCCGCATCACGAAAGGAGGCGCATGGATCAAGTTAGCTATGGAGTTCTCTTTGAAGACGAAAGTAGTGTTGGTCTTGTCTTGAAGTAAGCGGCTGTGGGATCCTTCATGAAGACACTCGACTCTTTGTTGATCATGTCAGAGGTGGAAGGCAGGTAAATGGGCATAGGTAGTTCGTGACGCATTGCAAAGTCGCTGATGAGAAGGCATCCAAGCGTCCATGAGGCAGACCTACATTCGCTTGGTGGATGGAATTTTGAGGAAGGATCAGCTAGATAAACTCCACTGCTGGCGAGAGTGGAGTCCATAGCATCCACAGAAACTGCCTTGGTCAAAATTGTTTAATGGCTGGTGGAGTGGAAAATTTTAGAGTAGCCTGAGGTGGGAGATTCAAAGTCAGGAAGGGTCCATGCCTTTTTGCACCACCATGAGTCTGTTTAAGGATTTCAGCTGATGGCGGAGACATGAAACGCCTCAGGGGGGGACAGATTCATCCTCCGAAAATCTGAGTTTGTCAGAATTCCTCTGTAGGATTGATGTGATTCCACCAGGTGGGTCTCTTCAGAGGCAGGAGAGGCTCTTTTTCGAGGCCTAAATCCAGAGGTGAGATCCCCAGAAGGAGTCGAGGTGTAGCTCTTCTGCTTTCTCTCTGGGATGAGGTTAACATTTGGAACTGAGCCGGGGAAAGAGATGAGGGGCCCACATCGTTCGAGACGTTGGGCTCTCACCGGTCTGGGACACCTCCGAGTCGGCTTGACCTGGGACCCCCTGCCGACCAGGGAGGAGGGGGCGGAGCCGACTGTGGCCCCTCCTCAGGGATGGACCGTGATGATGACCTCGAGCGCACCCTCCACTACAGAGCAGCGCCCGGAGCTCCGAGCTAAAACGGGGGTCGCACGACAGTGACCCCCGAGGCCGATGTCGAGCCGAACCCACCAGCGCGGCCCTGAGGGGAGGCGGTCAAGGACAACCGGTCGGGCCCACTCATACGGAGCCGAGAACATATCGGCAGTGAGCCGAACCACAGTCTCGGCGCCCGACGGGTCCGCCGTCGCGAATCGGAGGCTCAGCCCCTCGAGGGACAGGGTTCTGAGCGGCTCGAGCTCAGGGAAGCATTTGAGGGCACGCCTGAGGACAAGGTGCCTTATCGACTGAGAAGTCACAGTCCAGCATTTGAATGAGTCCGAAAGCCTCTTGAGAAGTCGACCACTGCAGGTCATGGTCGGGAGAACCTGGCCCTAGAGGTGAGATCTAGATGCTGGACCTGGGATGGGAGATGCCATCGCCGGTCTGAGCGGAGTTCGATACACTGATTTGGTCCTCACAGAAACCGGCGTACCGAATCCAGCGTGGAACCGACACCACAGCCGGCCGCACCGGCTCCAGCGGGAGGACGAAGGGAGCCGAACTGCAGTCTGAAGAACAAGCCGGCTCCAGCCGGGCCGGTGGAGCCGAGGACCTAGCCTTAGAGGGGACCTCCAAGCCTGGGCCGAGGACCTACATGGAGGGCTGAAGGAACAGGAACCTCTCAAAACCCTGGGGTTGAACCTCTCAAAAATTCAGTCCTGCTGTTCCGTGGCATGTCGCAGCTGTCCTGCGAAGTGCGTGCCCAGGGGTCAGCCAGACACAAGAAGTGTGAAGTGGCACATCTCGCTAGATTGATTTCCTGAGTCACTTTTCCTTTAGGTCACTTTAACCTGAAATCCACAGCTTTAGAGTCAATAAAAGGACCGATAACCACACACACACACAGTAAAACACACTGGTGCACCTATACCAAAAAAACTTAAACACTATCAAAGTTTTAAATTCTTGAGAATGGAAGAAAAGCACACACGGGATGGAAATGGGTTCGAGAGGAGAAGAACTTATGAGTTCTTGGAAAAAAAAAGGGGATATAGACAAAAGGAAACCAACAATCACTAAACTAAAACACTTAAAAAAGTTAAAAAGGGTCTAGTTACTCTACAATAACTCACCAAATAACTCACCAGAGAGCGCTACCTCGACAAACACTCCGATAGCTGTAGCTGAAAGCCGAGATCTGGAGGTAACTCACCTAGCATTATGTGGGATATAAGGGCCAGGTGGAACCAACTCCAGAGCTTTAGCTTTTAGAGTGGCCGAGTCGGAGCCGAGGTTGGCTCCGAACCCATCCAGCAAGAATGAAGGCGAGATAGACAACTTAACATCATCATACCCACTGTAGATAATTGTTTGCATTGTACCTAGTCAGCCACTGTAGCTGGATAGCATGTACATATAAGTTACTGAACATGTGCAAGATCAGTGCCATTTTGTATACTCAGTCACAGTGAATGCAGGCATGAATGGGGATGCACATGTGAGTGCGTTTGAAGTAATGAGCCAGTCAGTTAGCTTAAATATAGGTTCCAGTTAAAGCTCCTGATGTGTTTATATACAATAAACAACTTGAACCCATCACAGTGCGTCAATGTCTCATTTGAATACATGAAACATGTGACATGGTGTCAGAATGGGATCCAAAGTTGAAGCAACTTGCAAACAATGACGAACGCAGTTAGAAGTGGAGGAATATACATGAGACAACTCACACACAGGTCAGTGGTTATTCACAGGTACTTAAACTCATTTAAATGATTTTTCGATCACCAAATAAGTGGCAAAACTTTCAAAACATTCAAAATAATTGCTGAGATAAATTAAATTTCTGAAATTGCGACATACTGATAAAAGTATTTGAAATAAATACAAAAGTGTTTTAAATAATTTCTGAAGTGTTAAGATGTACACAAAGGCTAAAATGCCCATTTTTTTGCGATGTACTACTTTTTCATATTAAGTAAAATTTTTGATGTAGCCGAAGTGTGTGGAGTGTTCACAGTGTTCGCAGTGTTGAAATAAAGCCTTTCCAGAAAGATGGTTGTGCATTTGAGCATAATTAGAAGTACCTGCTCTGTGCTTATATTTAAATGAATTTTGTTGTTATGGCTCAGGGATTTTGCAGACCTGGACCGCTGATGTTTGTAAATAATATTGCTGAGAATTGGCGAGTGTTTGAGCAAGAATATGATATTTTCATACAGGCTGCATTTTCTGATAAAGACGCATATACAAAGGCATTCATACTTCTCAATTTAGCTGGCTTGGAAGCCATTGAGAGGGAACATTCATTTGTGTCTGCACCTGCTGTGTATGCAGGGGAGGGGGAGCTCCGCCATATTTTGATACAGGCTGAAACACGGGAAGACCCTGAGTGCTTAAAATATAAATTTAGAGAAATGTATAACCCTCAAACGAATATTACAATAGAAAGACACATGTTTTACACAAGGAATCAAAAGCCTGGTGAAACTATAGCAGCATATATTACTGACTTAAGAACTAAAGCAAAAACGTGCAGATTTGGTGATTTACGAGATGAGTTGATAAAAGACAGGCTTGTGTGTGGTGTTAATAATGATGCAATGAGAAAGATTTTGCTTTGAGACAGTGATTTAACATTGAGCAAAACCATTGAGATTTGTCAAATATATGAGCTTACAGAAAACCATATGAATATGCTTATGAATGGCAACACTCAGATCTGCTCTGAGTTACAGCACAATGGCGTTATATATATAGAGAACGAACTGATATTTCCAACATCCTGGCAGATAGGTTCAGTGCTAACTTTACCCCCCTCTCACCCCTCAAGGAGGCCATCTCAATACTGGAAGAATGCAAAGCCCTTATAATCACAGATGAACAAGTAAAGACCACACTCTCCAAAGCCAAGAGCACAGCAACCATAGGACCAGACAACATCCCAGGCTGCATTCTGCATGAACTACAGAATGGACTGGCACCCCACAGAAATACCATGTTCAATCATAGCCTCCCTTCAGGCTTTGTGCCTATTGAATGGCGCACAGTGACAGTTATCCCACTCCACAAAGTGGATGACACCGCAGACCCTGGGAACTACCGCCCCATTAGCCTGATGAGCCTGGTCTGCAAGGTCATGGAACACAGCATCTTGGAGCTTATAAACAAAGACATAGGTAGCCTCCAAACTCTGGACCCCACTCAGTTTGGGTTTATAAAAGGCAGATCATGCCTCCTAAACCTTTGAAGCAGTCACCAAAGCTGTGGATGATGGTAAGGTGGTGCACAGAGCCTACCTTGACCTCGCCAAGGCTTTCAACACCATCCCCCACTCTGGAATTAACTGGGCATAAATCCCTATATCACAAGATGGGTGGCCAACTGGCTCACTGACAGAACCCACACAGTGAAACTAGCTGACTCCAAATCCGACTTCAGACCGGTGACAAGTGGAGTACCACAGGGTTCAGTCCTGGGTCCTCTCCTGTTTGGCATCTACTTCTCTTAAGTTCAGACTAACACAGAAGGTCTTTGGCTAATTAAGTTCACAGATGACTGCAAACTAGGAGCCATAATAGAATTGCCTAATAATGTGGACATTCTACAAAGGGGCCTCACTGAGACAGATGCTTGGTGTCAAAGTCATGGCCTCAAGATCAATGCCAAGAAGTGCATTGTCATCCCTTTTAGGAAAAACTCTCTACCCATGAACTACCACACAGGTGGTAGCCTACTAAACACTGAAAATGTGATACGAGACCTTGGGATACAGGTGGACAGTAGTCTCTCCTTTGATAATCACATCACCACTGTGGTCAGAAAATCCTTCTACATGGCACACCTCATCACAAAGGGGTTCTCCTCCAGAAAAAAGGAGGCCATTGTTCCTCTCTACTCATCCCTCATCAGACCCATTATAGAGTACAAAACCCCATTTGGGATGTACCTCACAAAACATCTACAATTGGAAAGGCCACAGAAATACCTCACTAAGAGGATTACCAGCTTCAAACAGATCCCATACTAAGGCCGTCTCAAAAAACTCCAGCTCTACTCCATTGCATATCGCCTACTCAGAGGAGACCTCTGCCTAACATACAAAGCTACGTCAAACCCAGAGCTGTTGGACATGCTACAGTTAAAGAAATCCCAATCCCTCCAAGCTACACGCTCTAGGGACCTAAAACTTGTCACCACAATAAACAGAACATACTGGAGGGATAGAATCTGTCCCAGAGACTTCCCATACTCTGGAACAAACTACCCATTCATGTCAAGAAAAGCTCCTCATTGGCCCTATTTAAGAAAAATCTCGATGATTGGATGGGAGATAGGAAATTCACCCTGGGGACCACTTCTGTGGCTCTGCTCGACAGGGGCACAGGAAAATAATTTTCTTGGGTGGTGAAAGCCAAGGGACCTTTTTGGCTAGGCTTATATAGGCCTCAGGATTGATAGCCTAGTACCTACCTATGAACCTATAAGAAAAGCTCAGATGAAATTCAAATATGTATTGATCCAAGAGATTTAAATAAAGCACTTAAACGTCTTCATCATCCAATGCTCACGGTAGAAGTAGCCGCTCTCATGCTAAATGCTACTGTTATTTCTGTCTTAGATGCAAAAAGTTCCTTTTGGCAAATTTCAATGGATCACAAATCTTCATTGTTAACCAATTTCAGAACACCATTTACAGATTTTTTGAGAATGCCATTTGAGGTACATTCTGCCAGGGAAGTATTTCAATGTGTGATGGGACAATTTTTTTCAGGTTATCTATGTGCTATATAGTAGACAACATTATTGTAGGGGGCAATAGCGATGCTGAACATGATAGAAACCTTAAGAAAGTTCTAGACTCTGCTTGTGAAATAAATCTTAAACTGTATCCTTAAAAGTGCAAATTCCAACCGAAAGAAGATACTTATGTGGGTCATTTGTTTACCAGTTCTGGCTTACAACTAGATCCATCTAAGCAAACAGCAATTATTGAGATGCCAGTTCTAGAAAATGTCACATCTTTGCAACATTTTCTTGGGATGGTCAAATATTTGGGGAGGTTCATCCCAGATGTGAGTGAGCTTTCAGCACCATTATGTGAGCTGACACGCAAAAATGTAACCTGATCCTGGTTGGAACAACACCAAAATGCATTTGATGTTCTGAAACAGAAAATTGCCAGTGAAATCACATTAAGATATTATGATGTTCACAAACTTGTAACTCTTCCATGTGATGCTTCAAATTATGGTCTTGGTGCAGCATGTCTTCAAGAAGGCATTTCAGTAGCCAGAATTTTAACCCAAACTGAAATGCAGTATGCACAAATTGATTGGTTACATGATTATATTTAAGGCAAACCTGTTCAAATAGAGACTGATCACCAACCTCTAGCGACAATTCTGAAAAAAATAATTTATACAACCCCAGCATGCTTACAAAACATGATGTTAAAATTGCAAAAGTATAATTTCAATATTGTCTATACAAAAGGCAAATTTCTATACCTTGCTGATGCTTTGTCAAGAGTGCCCAGACAAACAACAGAACAACATGATAATGAGAAAGACTTTGAAGTCAAGGAAATCAAAACGTTTTCCTCATTACGTCTTGATGAACAAAGAATTCACACTGCTTCAGACCCAATTCTCCAGAAGCTGAAACATACTATCAATTAAGGATAGCCAGCATGACAAACTAGTTCACTACTTGACATACAGAAGTATTTTCCCTACAGAGATTAGCTCATGATGGAGGATGGAATAATCATGAAAGGTCCTAAAGTGGTAATTCCTACAGCATTACAATAGGAATATATCAAAATTTTAAAAAGCACCAAACAAAAAAGAAATATACCAATAACAATCGGCAACAGTCCAAAGGATTTATTTAGTAAACTAAAGAAGTTTGCTAACTAAATCCTTTGGACTGTTGCCGGTTATTATTGCTATATCAAAATTTTACACCGTGGTCGCCCAAGTACTGATTCATCCAAAAGAAGGGCAAGAGGCATAGTATTTTGTCCTTCTATGTCAAAAGATATAGAGAAGGAAACGCTAGCATGTTCCATTTGCAACAGTACTAAATCGCACCAAAAAAAAAAAGAACCACTTCGCCTAAAACAGATTCCTGAATTACCATGGTCGACAGTTGCTACTGATATTTTTGAATGGAATGGTCAACATTACTTAGTGTTAGTAGACTCTTATTTGAATTGGTTTGAAATTGACCTTCTTCCTAACAACATTCAGCACTGTCATTATGAAATTGAAGAGATATTTTTCTGCTCATGGTAGTCTGCACAAAGTCGTATCTGACAATGGTGCACATTTTACAAGTCAGCAGTTCAAGAATTTTGCTTAGTCTTGGGACTTAACTAGTAGTCCTGAGTATCCACAGTCCAATGGATTAGCGGAGTGTGCAGTTCAAAGTGCAAAGTATTTGTTGGAGAAATCCAGGAGAGATGATACCAATGTTTTTCTTAACCTACTTAATCTCAGAAACAATCCTCAAGATAAGTTGTTTGGTTCGCCTCCTCAGAGACTGATATCTAAACAGACTAGAACAACTCTTCAGATCAGTAAATAATTATTGCTTCCAAATGCAAAAACAACAGAATGGTCAAGACTCAAGTTTTGAAGAAACACCAGTTATAAAAGTTGTACTACGATTAATCCAGCAAACTTGTTACACCATTAAGGCAAGGAGAGATTGTGAGAATGCAAACATCTAAGGGATATGACTGAATGGGAGTTGTCAAAATTTTTTGTGAAGAACTGAGATCTTAAATTGTACAATCTGATGGAATGGATTTCTGAAGGAATCGAGGACACATGCGACCAGTCTCCAAACCAGTGATGAAGCAGATCATCTGTGCTAGAGACCATTTGTTCAAATTACAGAGGACAATGTATCTTCTTCAAGTAATCCTGATGTAAGTAAAAGAATCACCAGAGACTGTCCCTGTTGCTAAACCCAGTCAAAGTTTTTATGTGACCAGATCTGGTAGAATTTTCAGACCCAGTCCAAGATACACAGCGACTTGGGCTTGAATTCATTTGTTGTTAAATGTTGATGTGATATCTAGCTTGTATAAATATCTTGTTCTCCTATTGCATGTCAAACTAATCAAAGAAGTAGGATGTAGATCATTGTGTGTATTGTACCTAGTCAGCCAATGCAGCTAGGTAGCACGTACATACAAGTTACTGAGCACATGCAAGATCAGTGCCATTTTGTATAGTAAGTCAGAGTGAATGCGGGTATTAAAGAAGATGTGCATGCGAGTGTGTTTGAGGTAATGAGTCAGTCATTTAGCTTAAATATATGTCCCATTTACAGCTCCTGATGTGTTTATGTACAATAAACAACTTGAACCCATCACAGTGCCTCAGTGTCTCATTTGAATACAAGAGACATGCGACAACCACTAACATTGCAGGTTGGGTAATTTGTTATGTACTAAGCTTACAGTAGATATATGTTTAAATTACACAGAAAATTCTAACTACAAACATTTCAGGTTAGGTACTTAGTTCAGTACTAGGTCTATAGAAGCTGCATTTGTAACTACACAGAAACATCATAGCCACTAACACTGTAGTTTAGGTAACTAGTTCAGTACTACACCTATAGTAGATGTATGTTTAACTACACAGAAACAACACAGCCTCTAAGATTGTAGGTTACGTAACTCACTCAGGACCAGGCCTTTAGTAGATACATGTTTAACTGCAAAGGAACATCATAGCCACTAACACTGTAGGTTACGTATCTCACTCAGGGCCAGGCCTTTAGTAGATACATGCTTAACTACACAGAAACATCATAGCCTCTAGCATTGTAGGTTACGTAACTCACTCAGGGCCAGGCCTTTATTAGATACATGTTTAACTGCATAGAAACATCATAGCTGCTAACACTGTAGGTTACGTAACTCACTCAGGGCCAGGCCTTTAGTAGATACATGTTTAACTACACAGAAACATCATAGCCACTAACACTGTAGGTTATGTAACTCACTCAGGGACAGGCCTTTAGTAGATACATGTTTAACTACACAGAAAAATCATAGCCACTGACATTTCTGGTTAGGTACTTAGTTCGGTACTAAGCCTATATTTGATGCATGTTTAACTACACAGAAACATCATAGTCACTAGCATTGTAGGTTAGGTAATTAGTTCAGTGTTAGGTTTTTAGTAGATGCAGGTTTAAATCTTTTAATACTGCACCAGACGTTATCTGAAGATGGAGATATGCCAAGCCCACTGTAATGTACTAGCAACTCAGTGACAATAATTAGTGTTGAAGTAAATAACCTGTTCCCTACTTGCCTAGTAAACTCTGGATGGCAGAGGCTATTCATAAGGTCATCATAAGAGTCAGCCATGAATAAATAGCAATGGATGTTTGGAAACAAAATATATAGGTAGTGATTACAATAACATTAACAAACTACTTTAACTGTACGACTTAGACAAAGGATGCCAAATATACAGCTTGCAAGCCTGACAGCCCCGCAGAAGCTCTTTATATAATCTGTAAATAAACTATCTATTTTAAGATTACAGAAAGTAAAAATTATATCCTACCCATAGAAATAGTTCTGTTTGCATGCATGTAATAACATGGTTGATGAGCAATTTCATTTCCCGGCTTCCAAGAACACTAATGAAGTTAAGATTTTTTTGCAGATTTATTGATTCTTCCATCCAGCTTGCTTCTGCTTTAATGAAGGTGTTTGGAATTGGGAAGAGTATAAATGATATTACTGCACCCGGAAAAGTTAGTGCAATCAAAATGACTGCACACTATTTAATCATTTTTATCTTCAGCTTGGATTGATCTGGTAAGAAGCAAATACTGAAGGCCGAGTGCTGGCCAGAGTACAAACTTTTGTCTTGATTAGGATAATTAAGCATTGTAAATCTATTTAGAGGTGGTTGTGAACCGAAAAGAAAGAAGACTGTGAAAGTTGTTATAAGTGGAAAAGAACAGACATAGAGAAATTAGAGTGCCCCATTTAGTGAGATTACAAGCCTTGGACTGGACTCTCTGCGTAATGGAAAAGTATCATAATAGAGAATTATTTTCAGATTTCTTCACCTGAAACCTCACTCAGGCCAATTTTTCTTGCATTTTGAATTTTCACTATCATTTCTTTTGTGTAGTATTAGCAAATTAAAAAAATATGAAAATAGTCAAAAGTTACAGAAAATATAATTTCATTCTCTTTGTGAATACATGCAATAATAATTCATCTTGCAGAATATTTGCTCTTAATTCATTGTTGAAAAGGATGCATAAATTCCTGTAGTTCAGTGGCACTTCCAGTGTTCATGGTCATGAGAAATGGTGATATAAAAAAAGCACAATGCCATTGTGAAGGGGTAAATAGTACATAGTATTTAATGAGATGTGGCCAAATACCAATTAAGGATGCATGAGTGCCGACATAATGCCATCATGCTGGGGATGAGGTATAATGACATTTCACAGATGTCATAATAGCAGTAACTTTGCTGCTTGGAAGGCCATGCTGCAGTAGTCATGTGACCTAAGGGAAAGCTTCAGGCAGGTAGCACTATATACATTCACATGAACAGTAATGCATCCCATAGTTGTAACTTAGGCACTGACAGCTGCCAGTACGACAGTGCCACAGCAAAGTGTCAGGTCAATTCATCATATAAATAGGGAGGAACTGGTGAGATAGCAAAGGCAAAAATGAAGAACCAATAGAGGAAGACACAGAAAGATAACAAAAAGGAAATATAAGTGGGGAGAAAGGGTATATTTTTTGAAATACAGGTGCCTAGTTTGCATTTTTTAGAAGGGCAGGGCAAGGACCAAGTACGGGAAGAAGGGGGTACAGGGAAGGAAGCAGTGGCAGCCATCATATTAAGACTGACAGGGCAGGTACTGACCCAAGGGAACAACAGTTGAGAGATACGGACTGAGTTTGGGCAAGTGGTGATGGGGTGGAACAGACTGAAAAGAGGGAGTGGGGAGTGATAGATTAGGAAGGTGAATGCAATTATGATAGCAAAGAAGTGGTACTAAGTGCATGACTGGCCCAGATGAGGACCTACCCAGATGGCAGTCACCTCTGTGGTTTACATTATGCATGGGTTCTATCTCTGGTGGCCCAAAGGATGGAGCTAGCTGGTCATTCATCTCAATCACCAACAAACGGGGATGCTCCAGTGAGTAAATGGGGCTATCCAGCAACCAGTCCACCATGATCTGCAGTAGCTCCAACACTTTCCAACAGGTGAAGAAGGAGAACTCATCCAGACTCCTATTAGAAAAAGAACCTTCTCCTCCCTTCTGGGAGATGGCAACAGAGGCCTCCAGTGAGCCCTTCTGGTTAACTTCTACAGGATTATATTCATCAATCTGCAGAAAAGCAGACCTAGGGATTGTGGCAGAAGCAGCAGGAGGCACAGTGGATAGAGCAGAACACAGTCATCACCAAGTGACTACAACATGCATGACAAATGACCCTGCAGAAAGAGAAAAACAAAACAGAAGGAATGTAAACTGCCTGAAGAGTTAACTGATAACTGAGAGGCACTTCCCAAGGCTGAAGTGCCATCCTGCAGAGGAGCTAAGATTTCATGCTCCCACTTGTTGACATACTACATCAATGTAGTGTTGTCTGTGTACACCTTCAAGGGGCCTGGAGAGAACATGGGGTGAAAACACTGAAGGGCTAGAATCAGAGCTCTCATCTCTTTGATGTTGATATGGTCTGACTTCTGATGGGGGTGACAAAGACCATGAACTTTCATGTGACCAAGAGAAGCCCACCCCCCACCCCATGTCTGAGGCATCAGTGAATAGCTCTTGAGAAGGTACTAGAGGCTGAAAGGGTTAGCCTGGGTTGAGAATGAACTGTTTGTTGAATCCACCACTTGAATTCCTTCTTGACAGAGGGCAGGAGAGGTACACTGAAATTCTGAGGGTGTCGCTGCTGCTGCCAAACTGACTTGAAGTACCATTAAAGCTTCTGCATATGCAGTCTGGCAAGATGAAGCACTGGAACAGAAGAGGCCATGAATCTCAGGGCCAGAAGAAACTGGCATGGCAGTCAGAGGAAGAAGAGACTGAAAGAAGGCTGTCAATGACAATACCTTTGGAGGCAGAAGATATTCCAACATTGGCACCATCTGAATCCTGCATCCCAGATATACCTGATCCTGAGAGGGAGTCAGGATGGACTTTTGGAAGTTGATAGTAAACCGCAGACTTTGGAGAAGAGAGATGGTGAACTGCAGATCCTGTAACAATTGACTGGAGAAGGCATCCAAAGCAACAGGTCATCTAGATAAGGAAAAATCGAAATGCTGTGGAGCCTGCAGAAGACAATCACAGGATTTCAAGCTTGGGGCAGTAAAGAAGTTGACACATGGCAGGATCAGCAGAAGGACATTTAAATAAAAAATTACAATCCTCAGGAACCTTAGAGACCTATCAGGTTTCTTAGGAGCAGGAGGCTAAGAATTAGCAATGAAAGTATCTAACAAGGCAGCCAACACAGGAGAAACTCCCAATGTTTTAGGAGTATCCACCTGAAGCAACTCATAATATTTTCTCTGAATGTCAGACACTTGAGAAGAATCCCACTTAAAGAATTCCACTATGCTAGCAATTATGCCCTATGTTCTGTGCGGCGAACATAAATGTGACATACAGTGCATACAAAACCTTTTTTAGGCTTTTTCATACTGGTCGAGTATCGGGCTGCCCTGGGCGGGACATCACTTCTATGAAGAATACTGCAACAGTCATATAGAAGAACATCTTCTCAGCATCTAGGGTAAAACATTGTCCTCCAGGGAAGTGCTTTTCCTATGGATTGTCTAGTTAGCTTTTTTTGCTATTTAAATTGTGAGACCTGCATGCATCTGTATTTCATTTTGCTGATTGCACAGAGCTGCACAACATGTCTCCTTCTGTAAGTACTGTGCTTTTCCAGACTTGTGCAAGTTGCTGATTCCTTGACCACAAGGGAACTGACACATTATTTGTTTATTCAGTCTATTGCTTTTATTGTGCATAGATCAGCAATAGGTGCTACTGTTGTTATTACTGTTCTAAGTTGTTTGTGAGAGAAGGAACTTCTCTGTGTCCTGGATGAAACTCCATTACCCAGGGAAGTGCTGTTGTTACTAACTGGCTGCTTTGCTTTCACATGTTTCTGTGCTCCATTTTGCTGGGCATACATCATGCAGTGCTGGGGAGCAGTGCACTCCATAGATGCAAGCCACTCCGGCAAATGCAGACTTCTGTCTTAGGGGTCCTTGTTTTTACTCATTGTTTGGATTTCATCTTTATTGGTTCCCCGGTTTCACTCGCTCCACATAGTTTACTCAACCTTCAGGAACTGAACTGACCCCAACAAATCCCTTTAATATAAGAGATAGTTCTAACACTTGATAGTTATCACCCCAGGTCTGGCCAACATGGACACAAATCAAAGAGTGTTCCTTCTGTAGCCTGCCCTGTGGAAGTGCTGGGTCTGCTTAATACTCACAGGCAATGAAATGTTAGTCGAGAAGCATAACATAGCCCAGAGTTACCCCTGTCACTTCACAAGCTGTCTTGTAATCACCACACAGCATCACTCACACTTCTTCATGATCCACCAAACCAACGGAGGGAAATATAATCATATTTCATGTGAAGTTCTTCTCCCAGGAAATCCATCAGAAAATCAAACAGAAGAGATTAATCTTGATAATAATTGTACATAAACTGAGAAAAAGATCTTTAAAATTGTGAGAGCGTACGTAAAGGAATGTGTCCAGTTATCAAGTTGATGAAGTTAAATTGCCTATAAAAAAGTAGATGCTGCTGCTAGACTTGACAACTTAAATGGTTGCTTTTTAGTGAAATCATTGATGCTACTATTTATGTTAATTTGTCTGTTATAACAGAGTCTTGTCAGTGGCTTTGTTCCAGAACTGCAAAGGAAGCTACAGTTCTTCTTGTGCTTAAATGTAACAAAGCTAGTACCAGTGGTAATTATACGTTGATGACCTTAACCTGCAACCTGCAAAATATTTCTGAGGGTTATACTGAGCAAACATTTGGCAGATGTTGGCTTAGTGAAGGCTGTTAGTCAACATAGGTTTACAGTGGGGAGATCCTGTCAGACAATTCTTATAAATTTCCAGGCCAAATTATGAAATATTTTAGGTTTATAGGTGTACACTAGGCTAACAACCTCTAGGGCCTTTATAAGCCTAGCCATGAAACCCAAATGTGACCCACAACTTGATTTACTTAGGGTGTGATTGACTGACTGCCTCTGTCCATCAGAGACATAGGCATCATTCCAGGGATACATTTCCAATTACCCATCCATTTGTCCAAGTTGTGCTTAAACAAGGATAGGGAGGAACTCTGCTTCACCTGGATGGGAAACTTGTTCCAGAGAATGGAAATTCACTGAGAAACATATCTGTCTCTACATGTCCTATTTATTTTGCAAGGAAAATTTAGGTCTTTTAGTCTAGTAGTACTGTTGCTGTATGTTTTGTGGATATACAGAAGGTTCATCTAAACAGGGTCCATGGATGCCCTGTATGCCAGACAAAGATCACCTCTCAGAAGTCTGTATGATACTGAGTAAAGAGACAGGGTTTTGAGGCGACCAGCATAGGACATTATTTTTACTCCCTGTATTACTTTTGTAAGGAACGTTTGTGGATGTTCCAGTTGCTACATGTGTCTGGTCAGGTCCATACTGAAGGGGGAATTATAGACTATGATGGGTCTGATGAGGGCCGAGTACAGTGGTATGATGACCTCTCTGGACATAGATGCCATGCCCTTGCTTATAAGTCAAGCAACATAGAAGGATTTTCTTACTACCTTGGACATATGTTGGTAGAAGGCTAACTTCCTATCTACATGAGTTCCTAGATCCCTGACTAGTGAATCAACTTTTAAGGGTGTTTTATTGATGACATAGTTACCTGTGGTGGCAGACTTCTGAAAAGGTGCTATAATGCATTTCTTGGTACTGAGTTTTAAGCCATGGTTTTGGTACCAAATATTTGTCTGTGTTAGACCTTCTTGAAGGATGCTGTCTTCTTGGGGGCATTCAATTACTGCTCCTAGTTTGCAATTGTCTGCGAACTTAGTCATATGTCTTTTATATTGGCTTTGACATCCAAGAAGTTGATGCCAAAGACCAAAGTGGAGTGGGCCTATCACAGAAACTTAGGGGACTCCACTGATGATCGGCCTCTTTGTGGAGGTGCCTTCACTGATTCTAACCTCCTGGATACAACCAGTGAGCCAGTTAGCTATCCAGCATGTTATAAAGGGGTTTATACCTAGTTCCATAAGTCCGTTGACAATGACCAAGTGGGGTACTGTATCTAATGCTTTAGTCAAATCTAGGTAGGCAGTACGCACAGTTTTCTCATCATCCATTGCTTTAGTGACCTTTTCAAAGAAGTCCATCAGAATCAGTAAGCATAACCTTCCTTTGACAAAGCCAAACCGGATGGATCCAGTGTCTGGTGGTCTCCTACATCCTTGTTGATAATTTCTATGATAATTCTTTCCAAGGCTTTGCAAATAAGACTATTCAGACTAATGGGTCTTTAGTTTCCAAAATCTGTTGAAGGTCTTCCATTCACATGGCACAAAACCTGTTTAAGACTATAGTTAAATAATGACTCCAGGGGTCCTGATAAGTCATATTTTAGACTGTTCAGGAGACATCTTAGGATGATATATAAGCCCACTGAAGCTGTGTTCTTGGCTTTAGTAAGTGCAGTCAGTACATGCTCCCTAGTTAACGCTGTAGATGTCATGTTTGGGGATATTTCTTGGGTATGGTTAGGGATGAGATGGGGGTAAAGTTGGAAGTGAATTTTCCTGCTAACAGGTTTACTATATGATCAGGCTCTGTGTGTGGCACCATTATGAGGGATCTGACATAACTGTGGAAGGCCTTATGGTTCTCTTTCACCTGGGAGGTTATCTTAACCTCCAAGTTGACTTTGCTTCGCCTAATTAGCCCTCTTAGCTGCCCATTTAGTTTGATGAGAGAATTTTTATCTTTATAGGAATTACACCGTGAATTTTGCCATTTTTTTTTTCCTTTTGTTGTATATCCTGTTTTATTTGGGATGCCACCAGGGTGGTTTGTTTCTGGGATTAGTCCTGGGCTTACTTCTGGTAGGTACAGCAGTCTCTATGCAGCCATTGACATGTTTGTACAGATTTTCTGAGCAATTCATCACAAGTTGCTGTTTTCCAGGAGTTTGGAGGGGGCAGTAAAATTTCACAAACAGTAACTTAATGAGTATGGGATTTTGTTTATGGTGATCTGCATATGGAGGAACTCCAGCACATCATCGTGTTTGACAACCCTAATGGTATGCTTGTTACTGATGTATATTGAGACACCTCCTCATTTAGCCCTCATCTGTGCAGCTACTGCTCTAAAAGTGTAGAGGGCACTGAAACCTTGCAATGTTGGGGTGTTCTTTGCTGCTTTAACCCATATCTCAGTAACTGCACATATACCTATATTTTTTAGAGTGAAGAGGGCTTGGAAGGAGATTATTTTTTTATTTACGTTCCTGGCATTAAGCAGTAACACCTTGATGTTTAGTTGTGTTCATTTTGCTATGCCAATGTTTGTCAATTTGTCATGGCCCAAAAAGGCACTATGGTGAGAATAAAGTTTTAGCCAACATTCAAAAGCCTAGAGGGGAAAGATGCTGACCATCCTTGACAAAGCACTGTGGTCTGTTAACCATGTCCTCCCAAGCTGACAAATATTGGTTTCCTTTAGAATGACACCAGAAAGTCAGCCAATTGTTGAAATTGATTATTTTTTCTCATATTGTGGCATCATCGTTGATTATGGTAACATGCAGCTCAGTACCAGGCTCATACCAGTTTGAGAGCACCATGATGTCACTCCATATAGTACAGGGAAACTAGGGCTTAATGTAAATATTTTATATTTAGACTGGTCAAAAGCCTTTGACTCTATTCACAAGTGGAAATTCTAGATCAGATAGAATACTTGAATATAGATAGATAGGTCATTAGCTGGGTGAAAATGTTACTGTATGACAGGAAATATACAGTTAGGATAACGAACATCTTTTCTGATGGGTGACTACAAAGAAAATAGTCTCACAGGGGTCAGTGCTGAGACCTTTTCTGTTCAATTTATTTATGTCAACAATGCCACTTAGAGAGGAAAACTACATTAGTAAGTCTGCAGATGACACTAAGATTGCTACTGTTGTAAGGAATATAAAACAGCAAGATGCAATGCAGAATTATCTAGAGACATTATTTAAGTGATCTGAGCTACTTTCATTTAGGTTCAGTGTCAGTAAGTGTTCAGTTTTAAACTTAGTAAGAGAAATAGAGAGTATCCTGACAATGTGAACAGCCAGATTCTTCCAAAATAAGAGGAAGGGAGAGATTATGGAGTAATAACTGATTCATACTGCAATACCTTGACTGTAGTGAAAAGTGACATTCTTAGGAGCACTATTTGCAAGTTTAAGCGGGTCCTGCTTCTATTGTACATATCCCATGTTTGAACTCTTATACAGTATTCTAGTTGAGGATGTTTGTTTTATCTGGGACAAATTTAAACATTGGAAAGAATACAAAGACATGTTATAAAATATATTGTTGGTCTTGGTCTTGGGAATTTTAACTATTCAGAAAGGTTAGAAAAACTATGGGCAGCCATCGTGGTGCAGTGGTTAGCACTGTTGCCTCACAGCAAGAGGTTCTCCGGTTCGATCCTCGGCTGGGGTGCCTTCTGTGTGGAGTCTGCATGTCCTCCCTGTGGTTGCGTGGGTTTCCTCTGGGTGCTCCAGTTTCCTCCCACATCCCACAAACATGCAGTAGGTGGATTGGGCACTCTAAATTTTGCCCTAGGTGTGAGTGTGTGCATGTATATGCCTTATGTGGAAGGTTGGGTGCCAGGCTGGCAACTTGACACTGTAAAACTCCACTGCCAATCATGAGTGGACAGATGATCTGCTGTGATGACCCCTAACTGGGAAAAGCCATAAGAAGAAAGGTTAGAAAAACTAGATCTCATCATTTGCTACAGGCTACTTGGAAGGCCTCATACTAGCATATTAAAGGCTTAAAATGAGCATTTAACTACTTCATTAGGTGTCATACTAATTTTTCATGAACATACCTCTCAACCTCTTAGTGCAAAAAATCTAGACAAAACCAGACAAAATGGAGGGACACAGGCCCAAAAATAGGGGCATATTTTAAGTATTGCACTTATAAACTTACAAAGTTGCTGGAGTAACAGGGTTTGTTTTAACATACATTTTTCTGAAGGATGTGAAGTCAGAAAGTCAAAAGTATGTCATTATTTAGTGACTTCAGTATTCGGATCATCTCAGTGATTTGCCAGAAAACCACAAATTTTATAAGGAACAGATCAAAAATATGAGCCAAAAAATCTCGATATTCTCCGAAAATCTGTACAGTTGAGAGGTAGAATCATGAACAATCCACCAGAAATAATAACCATCTGGTGTTGATCCCCCAGATAGAAGGTCAGTAACATTGAATAGCTTTTTATGGGGGGGGGGGCACATTTGTGGAAAAAAAAAACTTCCTATTGAAAATTAGGTAATCATCATCAATTTGTATGTTTAAAACTCTGCTAGATGAATGACTTGGGAGAGTTTATGACCCAGCCTTTGGTAGTAGTAGGCAACTCCTAGCAAACCATGTGTAAGGACGTAAGGATCTGAGCTGGATTGTTCTCTCAGTACATGAACTTTCAATGTATATGATGAACCTGTAAGAAAGACACTTCCCAGAACCTACTTTGCCAGAGATGGTCTGCACCTGTCGCCCCTAGGATTCAGGTTACTGGCTAAGGTTCTTGCCACCCCTATAGTGCCTTTTTTAGGCAAACTTCAAAGGACAAAACCACCACCATAACAGGTACAAGCATGCAAAATCTGAAGGTAATGCTACTCAATGCTAGAAGTCTAAACCTCAAAATGCACTCTCTCGATGCACTCCTAAAAATGGAGAACATCGATATCTGTGCAGTAACTGAGACCTGGTTTAAGGCTCCAGAGAGCACCCCTGCAATACCAGGCTACAACTCTTACCACACTTTTCGGCCACCAAACCAGGACCGAAACACTAAAGGTGGAGGAGTGTCAATATTCACCAAGGATATTCACACCACCACGCTAGTTGGCCAACACAATGTGTCTGAAATTCTCCAAGTGCAACTAACACTAGGTAAGACTGCAATCCAAATTGTAGCTTGCTACAGATCCCCACCATACCCCAAGATTCTCACTACACCTTTCTAAACATACTGGAAAATATTAAGATAGAACCAAACACCCTAATACTGGGTGATTTTAACTACCCTGCCATTAACTGGGAAAACTACTCATGTCCCAACACCTTAACGGTTCTTGGAATTCATAAATTCCAACGCCCTGGATCAACTAATCCATAGTCCCACCAGGGCTCCAATATCCTAGACCTGGTCATTACCAACATGGGAAATCAATGCTCCATACCTATGGTCACCCCTCGTTAGTCAGGTCTGACCATAAGCTAATCACCCTTAACATCCACATCCCACCCCACCCCCAGTAAAGGAACCAGCATAAAAAACTTCTCTAAAGCCAACATCATGCTACTCAAGTCAGAAATGACTAACTTCATGACACCCATGCAGACGGGAACTGAAAGTTCAACTGCTGAGTCCTACACTACAGCGCTGTATGAGCACATCCACTCATGCATGAATCATGCCATCCCAAATGGAACCAAGATGCTCTCCTCCAAAAATATGAAGCCAATCTGGTGGTCCCCTGCCATAAACAAACTTTACAACAAAAGGAAGAAACTTTTGCAGAAAAGAGGAAAATCCCAGGATGCAAAAAACTCCCTTACTAGCCTCAGTAAGAAACTGAGATGCCTCATAAAATCCTCCAAAGCTAGTTACGAAAATAAAATTGCCAAAGATTCCAAAGACAACCACAAAGTATTCTATAATTATGTCAAGAATCTAAATGGCAATGCTCAGATCTGCTCTGAGCTAAAACAGAATGGCATTAAATATACTGATCCAAGGATATTGCCAATATCCTGGCAGATCGATTCAGTGCCAACTTCACCCCTCTCACCCCTAAATGGCCCATCTCAATACCGGAAGATTGCCAAATTCCAGTAATAACGGCCACACAGGTACAAAACACACTCTCTAAAGCCAAGAATACAGCATCCATGGGACCAGATGACATCCCGGCTGTGTACTACATGAACTACAATATGAACTGGCACCTCACCTAAGTGTCATGTTTAATCATAGCCTCACCTCAGGTTTCGTGCCCACTGAGTGGCGCAGAGCTATAGTTATCCCAATCCACAAGGGGGATCCACCTTGGATCCCGGAAACTACCGTCCCATCAGTCTGACAAGCCTTATCTGCAAGGCCATGGAGCGTATTATCATGGAACTCATAAACAAAGACATTGGCAACCTTCAAACACTGGACCCCACCCAGTTTGGGTTTGTGAAGGGCCGATCTTGTCTCCTGAACCTGATTGACTTCTTTGAATCAGTCTCCAGAGCCATGGACAAGGGTAAGGTGGTCCACACAGCCTATCTAGACCTTGCCAAGGCCTTTGACACCATCCCCCACTCTGGAATCATAGATAAACTAACTAAGTTGGGCATTAATCCCTATGTCACCCAATGGGTTGCTAAATGGCTTACTGATAGAACCCACACTGTAAAAGTAGCCGACTCCAAATCCAGTTCCAGACAAGTGACAAGTGGAGTACCTCAGGGTTCAGTCCTGAGGCCGCTCTTGTTTGGCATCTACTTCTCTGAAGTACAGGTCAACACTAAGGGACTCTGGCTAACAAAGTTGGCAGATGACTGCAAACTGGGAGCCATTATTGAATCCCCAAATGATGTGGATACTCTACAAAAGGGCCTTACAGAAACAGATGCTTGGTGCCAGAGCCATGGGCTCAAGCTCAATGCCAAGAAATGTATTGTTATCCCCTTTGGAAAAAAACATGTATCCATGAATTACCATATAGGTGGCAGTACACTAAACACAGTAAGTGTGATAAGAGACTTAGGGACACAGGTGGACAGTGGTCTCACCTTCGATAACCACATCGCCACAACAGTCAGGAAATCCTTCTATGTGGCACACCTCATCACGAAGGGCTTTTCATCCAGAAAAAAGGAGGTCATTGTCCCACTGTACTCATCCCTCATTAGACCCATTATAGAATACAATGCCCCATTTGGTATGTACCTCTCAAGACATCTGCAACAACTGGAAAGGCCTCAGAAATACCTCACTAAAAGAATCACAGGCCTAAAGCAGATGGCCTATGCTGACCTTAAAAACTCCAGCTATACTCTGTCGCATATCGTCTACTCAGAGGCGATCTCTGCTTAGCATACAAGGCCATGTCAAACCCAGAGCTGTTGGACATGCTACACTTAAAGAAATCCCAATCCCTCAGAGCTACACGCTCCAGGGATCTAAACCTTGTCATCACAATAAACAAAACATGTTGGAGGGATAGGTTCCTGACCCAGAGACTCCCCAGACTCTGGAATAGATTGCCCATACATGTCAAGCAGAGTGCCTCTTTGGACCTCTTCAAGAGGAACCTTGACGATTGGATGGGAGAAAGGAAATTCACCCCAGGGATCACGTCAGTCGCCCTGCTAGACAGGGGTCCAGGAAAGTAAATAATGTGGGAAGAAATATTCAGGGAATTGTTATGGCTAGGCTTGTATAGGCCCTAGGGCTGATAGCCTAGTACTAACCTATGAACCTATGAACCAGGAAAGTTAAGATCATAAAATTGCTAATACTGTTACTATTTCAACACTCTGTAGGACAGGTGGGGAAATACGTTGCATCTCACTATGTACGTGATAAATGCAGGAAACACATATTTCCTGAAAGGATTCCTACATTCACACAGAATGATGTCCATTCACAAATAAAAGATAACTGGCTTCAACAACTGGTTAAGTAGTTGGTGTCATTCAAGGGGTCCGGTATATGCCAGCTTGGTATAGGATAATAGACATGCCAACTTGCTACACTGCATGGTCTGCATCTCTCATTTCATGGCTTACACTCACTGGCTAAAGCATTTGCAGCTCCCATCATCTTTTTTAGACACAGGTCAGCTACTAGCTATCCCATCTTAGGAGATAAAATTACAAGAAGTTCCAATCCTAACTATATCAAGGTTGCTCTTTCTTCAGGCTGTCCTGTATCCTGTACATATCCACATCTGTGTCTAAACTGAAACTTGATTTCATTATAAAAATAGTACTCCCTGCTCACATGGGTTCAGTGCTTAATATGCATTTAGATTTGAGGGAAACTGCAGGAGTGCTTTCATATTTGCCAGAAACCAAATCACGCAGATTCCCCAAGACCCAGAACTGTATTCACTGAACTCTAATTTGTCCTAAAAAAAAAAAAAGTTTATCATTGATTCACATATATTTCACTGCTGCTGAGTCTTGTCACCATTCTCACCTTGCTAGTACCCTTCCTCAGGCAGCACCTTCCTTCCCTGGCAGGGGGGGGGGCTATACTGGACAACTCTGGAATAAACTTGTGGATACCCATCCAGTCATCTTGTTTATGTTTAAAGGAAGACAATAAGTCAAACTGCTTAACATGCAGGGAAAGTTTAGTCCAGCGGTTTGAGAGGTGTCAGGTTATAAACCTGCCCCTCCATCATGTTATATTTATCTGTTGGTGAAGATTTAGATCCCTGGTTCTAGTATTGGTGGGAAGATTGGACTTTTAGTGAAACAGGATGCCTAGGGTGATTGGTTCTCTAATGGTGTGTTAAGAAAAACAGAGATTTCCACTCAAAAGTATATAAGACACTGAATAAAGGGACAGAGCTACCAGCCTCTCTTGGTACTCAGGCACTTTAGGCCTGTGATCTTTTCATTAGCAGCCTTTGTGGTTTTTCTAATTGTTTGATACATTTACTGTGATAGTATGCAAAGGGGGCATTATACTAAATAAGTGGCCTAATCAATGCCAAGTCTTTTGGGTTTTTAAAACCATGATGGGAAAAGACCCATTACTAAGTTCAAGTGTGATTAATGTTCATGAAATTGATATTGTTTCAATCTTTGCTGTTAGTCAAAAGTGCTCTTTGCAGCTCTGCCCAGAATTGACTCCTGCAATACAGAGTTACATGTATCAATAGCACTTCTAAATACGACTGTAATTTTCTTTTACCGAGACCCATTGCTGTTACTCCTATTGGAACTGTCTGGGTATCCTTCTTCCACATTGCCCTTGTTTCTGCCTGTAAGTCCTAGTATTTTATCACTTTGTGTCTCTCTGTGCACAAGACACTGCAATCATTGGGTGTTGCAATTCCAATGATCATAGGTTCATAGGTTGGTACTAGGCTATCGGTCCTAAGGCCTATGCAAGCCTAGCCATAACAATTCCCTGGAAATTTTTCCCACAATATTTACTTCTCTGGGCCCCTGTCTAGCAGGGCGACTGACATGATCCTTGGGGTGAATTTCCTATCTCCCATCCAATCATCAAGGTTCCTTTTGAAGAAGGCCAATGAGGCGCTCTGCTTGACATGTATGGGCAGTCTATTTCAGACTATGGGGAGTCTCTGGGTCAAGAACCTATCCCCCCAGCATGTTTTGTTCATTGTGATGATAAGGTTTAGATCCCTGGAGCGTGTGGCTCTGAGGGATTGGGATTTCTTTAAGTGGAGCATGTCCAACAGCTCAGGGTTTGACATGGCCTTGTATGTTAAGCAGAGATCGCCTCTGAGTAGACGATGATCAGTTCTATCTGGTTTTCTCTCATCTACTTTTTGAACTGCAATATCATCCAGTCACCATGCAGCCTCAAATGCTACTTATAAAATGGAGTTCTAATACAACATACACAAATAGGCATCTAGAAATGCCCACTAGAATCAAATATAATTTTAAATGGGTGTATATCACAGTATTGAAAGCTGACAAGTTCGAAGCTCAAAACTTCGAACTTGCAACCTCGAAAATGAAAAACATCGAAACGTAAAGCGAAGATTGCCATAGAGTGCAGGAAGGGAAAATTTCCCTTTACTGCACTGTAGTGCGATCTCAGAGTTGGTATCTTTAAGTAGTGGGGAGTGTGGGGGGTGCAGGGGGGCTTGCCCCCTACATAGAGCGTTTTGTGTGTTGTTTTGGGTGTTTAGTGTTTTTTTTTTTTCTCGTTTGATGTTGTCAGATTTCGAAGTTGCAAGTTCGATGTTTTGTGCTTCGATATTGTTAGCTTTCGATAATCTCATATAAACCCATTTTAAATAAACTATCCTGAGGATCTACCAGTATAAATAACTTGGATAAAAAGAATAAAAAAACTTAAGTCCAATAACAAATCTAACCTAGTAACATACAGGTCTCTTATCAAAAAAGATCCGCAAAGAACAAAAGCAACCATCAAAAAGATCAAAACAAAATGTGAAATGAAACTAGCATCTAAAATGAAGGACAATCATGAATGACTCTTTAATTGCATCAGAAAATTTAAGAAATAGAATCCAGAAGTGTACTGAAATAATCAAAAATGGAATCGTCCACCCTGGCCCTAAAGGCACTGGTAGTATAAGAATATTTAGTTCCAACTTTACCACACGAAAAAAAAATCATCAAAACTCCACAAGTCTCCAAGTCCCTTGTACCCCTAAGGTAATCAAAAAATGTGTCATAGCTGTGCTCTCAAAAACTAAAAATTCCTCCTCCTCTTCCCTGAGTCCAGACAACTTAGTTGGATGCCTAATAAACTTGTTTAACTTAACTTCTTCAGCCACAGGGATGTCTCTGAAGTATGGGGAATGGCTGTTGTGACATCCCTTCATATGTGGGGTCCTACCACACATCCTAAGAACTTTAAGCTCATCAGTCTTACTGGTCTAATTAAAGCATCAGAATGCATCACATCTGACTTCATTACAAAGTACAATGTGCCCTTTGACATATAATTATCCAGATACACCACACAGCTAGAAAGATTCCAAAAGTTCCTAACTAAAAAGATTAGTGGTCTTATGGCCCTTGGGTACCAAGACAGGCTAGAATCCCTGCATCTCTACTTGGTCTGTTATTGGTTCTTATGTGGAGATCTATGTCTTGTGTTCATTGCCTCTAATGACCCAACCCTCCTTAATCTCTATATGGCAAACAGCTCCACAGACACTATAACTAGGGATTTAAATTCCCACTCTCATATAAAAAACATGACAGAAATATTAACCAAATCTACCCCATCTCTGGAATAAAATTACCTTACATGTTAGACACAGTGACACCTTTGTCTCTTTTAAGATGAACCTTGCTAATTAGATTGTCATCCAAGATTTACTTCTGGCCTGCTCTTAACTTGCTTGCCTTGTAATTCCTATGATCCTATAACTTTATGGCCATTTTGCAGGTCAAAATGAGAAGGAAAATGGTAGCTTGGTGTGCATTCCCATAATGCACTGGACACCACATGATGTGCATGGTCAGGAAGCATGGTTATACAATGCAAAGGTAAGCCTGCATGACCAGGCTGTGATATAGGATTTGCAGTGGCTGTGCACACAGGCACTGTGCCCTCCCGGCCCAGAAATGGGCAGCCATGAGCAAAGTAGCATTGACTGAGGCTGAAATCAAATTGTGTTATAGCTGTGATTCAGAGACAACTCCACTATATCACCTCATTAGCATAATTACTGCACTATGAGGTCAGTTTTAGCATGATAAAAATATGGTTGTCATGTTGTAGGAAACTGCATTATAAGCAACTTAGGAATTAGATTACAGTGGATAACAGACAATATTGGCATATAGGAAACATGACAGCAAACAACACTACAGATAATGACCTCAGGACTGCAGTGAGCACACAAGAGGTGTGGGCGGGGTAACACAGCACAGAGCAAAACAGGGGACTGACATGCTGTGGGGGTAGGGCCCAACCTGAATGTGAACAGAGTATGGGGCAAGACAGGTTGCAGTTCCTCTGGGTCGGGGACAGAGAATAAAGTATAAGGCAGGACAGGTTTCAGTCCCTCTGGGTTAGGGACAGCGAAAAAAGTATAGGGCTGGACAGGTTGCAGTCCTGCTAGGGGGGATCAGTTTGATAAGAAACAGACAATGAGGCTAGACAGGTTTCAGTTTTGCTGTGTAGGGTTCACAAAAACATACCATATGCACACAAACTGCAAGACATGCTGCAGGGGTTATGAGGTCTGCATTGCACTGTTCACAAACTTACTGCAAACACTGGTAATATGCCCATTGCTCCTACCCTAAGGTACTGTGTCGGAATGATGACAACATAGTAGTACACAGGGCTGTGGTCACTGAGGACATACAGGGGACAGTATTGAGGCAATTGTTGATTGACAGGGACAGTTATGCTTACAGACGCTGATCCACATGTATGACCTACAGGGGTACATTTCTTGTCATGAGACCAAGGGAGCAGCAGTGGCTTGAAAAGTTCACTTCACCAGAAACAGAAGAGCTATTATAGGCTGTACATACACATGGCAAGCATATCCTTGAGAAAAGTAAAGCAGGCAAGGACCTCCATGACCAGGTGCAGGGACAGCTATAACAGTAGTACAGGTGCATTGCAGGATCACTGATGTATTCCTGTATGCCAAAACCAAGGCATAGGAAATTGTCAGAGACAGGCTGACCACAGTAGGTGGAGTACCAACAAAGAGGTGTTTCATGGAGGTGTGACAATTACTAGTATTTCTCTCTGGGAAAGGTGAGAAACTTGTGTAGATTGCACATCTGCCAGAATTTGGAATCATGGGAACTGCCTGCCCGAATAGAGCCCATACATATTGTGTATAATATCCTGTGCAATGCACACCAACCAGCAGTTGATGGAATAGAAGCCCCACTGGTTGACACACTAGATGCAGTGTAGAATAGATAGACCTTGATAGCAATGTGAATGCAGTCAGTGCCCCACAGAATGTCATGGAAATAGGCTATGATGTGCTCAAATAATGGTTCTGTCTTCTGCTGTCTGTGGAAAAAGATATGATTCTCCATGTGCTGCAGCACCATGTCAAGGAACTGGTGCAGAGCTTGCAAGACCAACAACTGCAAAACTCCTGTGATGTTCTCTGTTAGATGACACCGCAAGGTGCCATTACAAACATGGTTAATGGGAAACAAACCCTTGTATCCATTGCAACAGCCCTTCTATGTATACCTCTTGATACCATATGAGGGATGCACATGTCTACTAACTCCCATGTGGTATCTGTGTGTCATGGTAGGGTCAACACTGCCCTGATTGTGGAGATAATGGTATGTTAGCCATCAGTGGACCTGTCTGGTCACAAATGGTGATGTCATGCAATATTGCAGACCCTGGTTCTAACAACAGTAACACATGCCGTTTGTAGTATCATAAAGCAAGTGAAGCTCCTGTACACTGGAAAAATCTTGACATTTAGAATACATAGCCATTGTAATTCATTACATTGTTTTTATAGTTTCTAAATCACTGCACTATGTTTGAGTTTGTCATGTGCATGAGCATAGATCTCATTAGCACACAAACATATTTTCATGCCACTATGCAATCATTTGTATGCAATGTATACATACCATACTATATATCCCCAGCAGTGAAGTTGTGTGTCTCAGACTTAGTCTCTCTCTATGTATTATTACGCACTGCTGTACTTCATGTTATGCTTTGCACTTTTTAAATACCCCTCAAAGTTTCACTTTCTGTTTATTATATTGGAAGCATACACTAACAATGTTTTAAACTAATACTAATATCACTGAAAGTGCGCTTGAGGCAGAATCTATCAATACAGTCTCTCCCCTCCTGCACATACCTCATAGCCTGCACTGGTTGATGTGAGTAAGGTTTATTCTCATACCCCTTTGCAGCTACAGATGATTTGTTTTATGAAGGACTTTTATATAATGCAAAAGCATGTGCAATCCTTTGTAGATATATAATGTTGCATCATATTAACGGATATTCCTTTCCCATTGAGATATAGGAAATCTCCAAACTCTGCATCTCATGCAATTTGGTTTTGTAAAGGGTAGATCATACCTGCTCAACCTGGCTGACTTTATCTGAGTCAGTCACCAGAGCTGTGGATGAGGGCAAGACATTTCATACAACCTACCTCAATCTGGCCAAGGCCTTTGATACCATTCTGCACTCAGGAATTATTCATAGACTCACCAAACTAGGCATCAACCCCTATACCACTAGGTGGGTTGCAAATTGGCTCACAGATAGAACCCACAGTGTGAAAGTAGAAGACTTCAAGTCAGACTGCCGACCAGTCACGAGTAGAGTCCCACAGGGATCTGTCCTGGGTCCTCTCCTGTATGACATCAACTTCTCAGAAGTCCAGGCCAACACAGAGGGACTCTTGGCTGACCAAGTTTGCTGATGATTGCAAGCTGGGAGCCATTATTAACTCCCCAAGTGATGTAAACATCCTACAGAAAGGCTTCACTGAGACCAACGACTGGTATCGAAACCATGGCCTTAAGCTTAATGCCAACAAATGCATCATTCCCTTTGGGAAAAACTCATTTCCCACTAATTAACACATTGATGGTAGCCCACTGAACACTGAAGGCATTATAAGAGATCTGGGGACACAGGTTGACAGCAACCTCTGCTTCGACTACCATATTGCTGCTGTGGTCAGAAAGTCCTTCTGTGTGGCACATCTCATTACCAAGGGTTTTGCATTCAGGAAGAAAGAGGTCATTATCTCTCTCTACTCTTCTCTCATTAGACCAGTCATTGAGTATAATGCCCCATTTGGCATGTACCTCATTAAACACCTGCAACAGCTGGAAGGGCGACAAAAGTACCTCATGAAGAGGATCCTAGGCCTTAAACACATGCCCTACATGGACAGACTAAAAAATCCAGCTTTTATCTGTCTCATATCATCTATTAAGAGGCGACCTCTGCTTGAGTTACAAAGCCATGTCTGACCCAGCCCTGTTAGAAATGTTACACCTAAAGAAATCGCAATCCCTCCACACCACATGCTCCAGGGACCTCAACCTCATTACTACAATCAACAGAACATGCTGGAGGGACAGATTCATAACCCAGAGACTGCCCATGCTCTGGAATAGACTTCCCATACATGTCAAGCAAAGCACCTCACTGGCCCTTTTCAAGAGAAATCTTGATGAGTGGATGGGAAATAGAAATTTCATCCCAGGGATTACTCCAGTGGCTCTACTTGATAGAGGCACCGGGAACTAATGGCAACATGATGCCAGGGCACTTCTATGGGCTAAGCTTATAAAGGCTCCAGGGTCATTGGCTAGTACACACCTATGAATCTATGAACAAGTGTCTGCTATTGTGCAGCCCAGACATTTACTACTGAAGGGACCTTCTTTTTGCATGCAGTACTGAGTTTAATAATCTCTGGAGATAATGTTCATAATTCAAATTGAAACTGACATTTCTCTGGTGTCCTAAAACAGCTACGGTGCACAAGTTCATCCAACATCTTGGGCAATTTAGCCATTGTGTAGTAAAATGTACTGATCAAGAAAAAGCTGCTTGCTTGAAGGCATCTCCGTTAATGCAGGACAGAGTTTTCAGCTAAACCTGTGATGTTATACATAAGGCCAATGCCTCTGGGTTGACATAGAAAGCAGTTTGGTAAACCTTTACAACATTCTCAGAACAGGATGTCAGAAGATCAAGCTGATATGGTGCAGAAATGAAAGAATAAAGCAGCATCCATCCATGAGAATGCTTATTACCTGTCTACTTTAAATTGATCATATCATACGAACTCTTGCCCTTGTGACCAGTATCCTGGACTAAATGGTCCATGGTGATCAGCTCTCTTTCTTAACTAACAAATGATTAAATAAAAGAATATGCTTGAGAAATGAAATTGAGCTCTGCGCATGATTTTTTTCTTCCAAAATGTTTTTATTTATTTTATGACACAATATCCTAACTGTATAGTAACAAGAAAAAACAAACTACATACAATGTTCATAACAATTAAAAAAGCAATATACATAGGAGAACACTTAATATTTCTCTAACAGATTACACAATTTTGTCCAAACAATTAAATGATGAGTTGTGTTGTTGGTCTTTGTTTTTATAGTAGCAATCTCATTCTTACAAATGTATTTTACAAGATGAATAAACTCAACTTTAAAGAAAGGAGTAGATTGGGAGTTCCAATTTTTAGTAACAAATTTCCTTGCTATAGAGAGGATAGACTATAGCAAAAATGTTTGTTTTTTAGGAATGACGTCAGGAACACTGAAAAGGATAAAGGAGTCAGAAATTATACAGTTGTCATTCCATAGAGCTTTACAAAGGTATTTAAAGTCTAACCAAAATGGGGAAATTATTTTGCAATTAACAACCATATGTATCCAGACAGCATCAGGGTGTCCACATCTCCAGCATTTCATTTCATCTTTCTTGTACATTATTGCTAGTCTGTGTGGGGTGAAAAAACATCTATGTAAACATTTCCATGTGTATATACACCAGAAGTGGAAAGATGCAGATTCCTTCACTGACTGTAAACAAAGTTTTTTTATCTTTTTCTGAGAATACTTGTTTATTAACTTCACTTGAATAATTCCAAAACGAAACATCTGTTTTTCTAAAATAATTTCTGAGAATTTTATAGCTTTGGGCATGATTTTTAATACAAATACCAGAGTTTGCAATCTAAATTGTCTAACAAAATGCATCAAATGCAGTCCTGGTTCATTCAACACATACCTCTGAACCCAGTCACTGACACATAAAATATCAAGTGTTGAATCATCACTTTATCGGCTGCCGTACTGGTTGACTTGAGGACAGCTATAGCTAATGAATAAGTAATATTAAACCCTTAATTAAAGCATTAAACATGTAAATGTGTACAACCTGCTGAACTAGGTTCTTTTCCTGTTTTAAAAAACAGTCCAGACTGGAATGTTAGCAAGCATCAAAGAATATGCCCAGAAGTCATTGTGGTTCAAACCACAAGAATGTAGATGCCAACTGGAGTGTTAGGGTCAGCAGCATGTCATGTAATCTGCGTATGTGACATGGCTGCTGAGGTGTGTATCTCTTCTTACTCTTACATTCCCTTCCCGCATTTTCACTTAAAAGTGAGAACTTGGATTTACTTAGTGAGGAGAAAGTGAGAGACAGATCAAGACGCGTCACGAGTCTGAATGTAATTTTCAAACTCAGTCCAGGTGAGTAAGTGTCTGAAAAGCCAAGAAAGGTTATTTTAAAATTAACCCTCCAAAAAAAAAAAAAACTGGAAAAATGCAATTTTCAGTCTGTTCTCAGGTAAAAATTTTTTTTCCCCAGCAGGGTTAACCAGATAATTCATAAATTATTTTGTTTAAACTCATTGATGCCGGAGTAGATAATACATTTTTGGTACTTACATATTATCGCAACCACAGTTCAGACAGAAGAAACGGCTCTTTTCCCAGCCCTTTTCTTTTTTTACTTGGTTGCATACCACCTACTCAGAGGTGATCTCTACCTGACGTACAAGGCCATGTCCAACCCAGAATTGATGGACATGCTCCACCTAAAGAAAACCATATCCCCTCAAGCCACATGCTCCAGGGATCTAAACCTCACCACAACAATAAATAGGATGTGCTGGAGGGATAGATTCCTGTCCTAGAGACTTTCCATGCTCTGGAACAAGATTCCAATCTACATTAGGAAGAGCTCCTCGCTAACCCTCTTCAAGAGAAACCTTGACGGGTGGATGGGAAACAGAAAGTTTACCCCAGGGATTACTTCAATGGCTCTGCTGGACAGAGGCACAGGGAACTAATCTAAGGGGGTGGCGAAAGCCAACACATTCCGGCTAGGCTTATAAATGCCTTCAGGCAGATAGCCTAGTACCTACTATGAACCTATGCCGAAATAAATTATGACAGCAGCTGTTATAGTCTTGTACCTTTCTTTATGTTAAGAAATCTTTCTTTGAACCTGTGCTCAGCAGAAATGTTCAAACATGGCGTTTAATGTACAGAAGTGGTCCGACATGTACTTACATGTCTGCAATTATTCAAAGTCGCAAAAGTATGTAAAAATCAGTGCAGTCTGTTTCAGTAACGTTAAGTGGTAGCGCGTTATAAGTAGGACACAACTGGTCAACCTGTTGCTGAACTCTCCAGCTTTTCACAGAATGTCCATAATTTTGAATCATTTCTGTTTTGGTGTACAGGGTAGAATTTTCAACAACCGTCACTGCCCCTAACATTTCTAAGCTGTTGTTTTGGAAAAGAAATCCACGATAATGACACCTCCTACCATCTCATTCAACTGCAGAGCAGCACAACACACGTGTATACAGTACTTCGTTGTGAAGGAAGTGCACCTTGTTTTGTTGAAAAAGTCCATTCTGCAGTCTATTAAAGAAAAGTTGAAATCATAAACTGTAAACAACCATATAAGGTTGTCAGTGTTTCAGATGGGCCAAAAATACTCCACCCTTTCAAATGTGCAGGAGAAGCCATAACTTATCGGCACAAGTACGGCTCGGAAAAGAGGCATTTCTCCTGCTGGAAATATGGTTGTGATATTACATAATTTTTCTTTCTGACATCTTGGGCATGGAGGCTGGCAGAGTCAACCAGACAATAGAAGAACTTAGGCAGCTTAGGCAGTAGCAATGTTTTTGTGGATGAAGTTGTGCAGTGAGATAGGTGTTTTGGGGGCAGTTTGTGAAGTTTTTCTAACACTATCTATGGATCTATGGGTCAACTAGCCATTAGTAGGTGGTCTGTGTGTTTTGTGGGCTGTTGATGAATTTCTCTCTCTCCTTTTTTTAAACACAATATCCGAGCAGGGTGAACCAGACACTAGGGAGGCAATGTGGTTTGGGGATTGTTGTTCTTTTTTTAATATAATACCTGGGCAGGGTCAATAAAGATACTAGTAGGTGGTCTGTGTGTTCTGGGGGCTGTTGATGACTTTCTGTTTTTTTAATATACTATCCTGGCAGGGTTGACCACATACTATGAGGCAATGTGTTTGGGGACTGTTGATGACTGTTTTTTTAATACAGCACCCTGGCAAGGCCAACTAGTTACTAGTACATGGTCTGTATGTTTTGGGCTGTGACAAAGGGAGATACTGCCAGCATAGCTATCTGAAATTTTGTAAATAATTAAATGCCATTAGTGAATATCGAAAAGATTTGTGTAAGATGCTTAAGTTACAAATGTATTAGAACTGTATGTTATGTGTATATCAAACTTGTTTGTACAGACATGCGTTGAAAAGGGTTTGCAAAACGCTTCTGTTTAAAATGGATCTACAGTGTGTCCTACTGGAAAAGAACAGAAATGTACATGCACTATTGTAACTGTAAATGTATATATTTTAACAGTGGAAACTAGGATACAAGAGGTTAGCCTTAGTCTAGTAAATTTCAGAAAAATAGCTGAAATTTATTTTATGGCAACAAGGAGACACGATCTCTGTACTGAAAAGCTTTTGGTATTGTCTTGGAAGTGTTTTATTGTTTTATTACTTTCAGTCTCTGCCAAAGATCTTATGTATTTTCACAGGTAGATGCTAAATGCTACTAGCTGCCATCAATGGTTGTTCTGGGGCATGGGAACTAGGAGTCAGATGACAAGCAATGATGTTATTCTGCAAGTTATTCCAACAGTAATATTTGAGATATTGATTAGAGAACTCTCTGAGAGAGAGACAGCATTCTGTATTCTGTCTTGAACCTGACAACTAGACCCATTCACCACACATTTGCTTTGCTCTTATGAAATAAATATAGGGAACAGTATAATTCTCATACATATAGTCAGAAATATAGCAACACTTAGTTTAGATATTTTTCTTTGTTTATTTGAGACTATCCTGCAATGTTGTTTCAAATATTTCCTGTGACTTTGAACTCTGATGTCACTTTAAATATAGGGTCTATATGATATTTCAAAACTTCGAACCTCACATGGGTGAACTCAAATGAGTGAAGTTCGAAACATCGACTATATAATAAAATAAAAAAAAATGTACCTTACCACTCTGAGCAGGGGGGCAAGCCCCCCTGCACTGCCCACATGGGGGGCTGCACCCCCACACCCCCTACTTAAATATACCAATTCTGAGAATGCACTTCAGTGCAGAAAAGGAAAATTTCCCATTCTGCACATGAAAAGCCGTTGACTTTTACCTTCGACCTTTCCGACATTCAATCATATGATGTCGACTGTCTATGATTCGAACATCGGAACGGTCGCTCATCTAATACAGACCCTAAATATATACTACTTTCTTCATAGGTTTATAGGTCCTGGAGCCTTCACAAGCCTAGCCCACATAAGTGCCGTGGAATTGTGCTGCCCAATGTTAGTTCCCAATGCCTCTATCAAGTAGAGCCACTAGAGTGATCCCCGGGGTGAACTTTCTATTACCCATCCACTTATCAAGATTTCTCTTGAAGAGGGACAGTGAGGTGCCCTGCTTGACATGTATGGAAGTCTATACCAGAGCATGGGCAGTCTTCGGGCGAGGAACCTGTCCCTCCAGCATGTTCTGTTGATTGTAGTAATGAGGTTGAGGTCTCTGGAGCATGTGGTGAGGAGGGATTGGGATTTCTTTAGATGTAGCATTTCTAACGGAGCTGGGTCAGACATGGCTTTGTAAGTGACACAGACATTGCCTCTAAGTAGGCAATATGTGACAAAGAATAGCTGGAATCTTTTGAGTCTGTCTGTGTTTAAAGCCTAGGATCCTCTTTGTGAGGTACTTCTGTGGCCACTCCAGCTGTTGCAGGTGTCTAGTGAGGCACATGCCAACTAGGGCATTATACTCGATGATTAGTCTAATGAGGGAAGAGTAGAGACAGACAATGACCTCTTTCTTCTTGGATGTAAAACCCTTGGTAATGAGATGTGCCACATAGAAGGACCTTCTGACGATAGTGGAAATGTGGTGATCAAGAGAGAGGTTGCTGTCAACCTGTGTTTCCAGATCTTTTATAGCGTCTTCTGTGTTCAGTGGGCTCCCATCGATGTGGTAATTAGTGGGAGCTACGTTTTTACAAAAGGGGGTGACGACACATTTTTTGGCGTTAAACTTAAGGCCATGGTTTTGACACCAGTCACTGGTTTCAGTGAGGCCTTTCTGTAGTATGTCTGCATCACTTGGGGAGTTAATAATGACTCTAAGTTTGCAGTCATCTGCAAAATTGGTATGCCAGAGTCCCTTTGTGTTGGCCTGGACTTCTGAGAAGTAGATGACGAACAGGAGAGGACCCAGGACCGATCCCTGTGAGACTCCACTTGTGACTGGTCGGCAGTCTGACTTGGAGTCTGCTACTTTCACAAATGTGTTCTATCTGTGAGCCAATTTGCAACCCACCTAGTGATTTAGCAGTTGATGCCTAGTTTGCTGAATTTATCAATAATTCCCAAATTCTTGTTCTTTTAATATTTATTAAATATATTTAAACCTTTCATTGTCTGAGAGTACTTGCGTATTTATTTGTTGACACTGTGGGCCTCTCCTAATAGCCTTGCCCTTACTTTTGTATTGATAGTAACATTACACAGTAAGATTGGATACCCTTTAAGGGCCTTAAAATAGCTGATAAGGTGCTCGCTGGTGGCAGTGATAATTACCTTATAGTCTGCGCAAAAGGGGACATAGCTAGTAAACCTCTGCTAGCCTTTCCCAGAGGGGTGTGTGTGTGTACATAAATCAAACCTCAAACAAATTGTGTGTCAGCTACTAGGGCTGGGACACAAAGCACTGGTTGGACAGAGAGAGTGCTGGAGGTCTTGGCTTGGCCATTCGGCTGAGATCTCAACTCTGTATCTGTGTCAGTGGGGACTCTTACTGGTGATCTGGAGAAAGAGGGAGAAACCAGCCCCGGACTGACTGTGGTCTCTGTGTGCTCCTAAGGGGAAATTGTACTTGCTAAAGAGAGCTGCGTCAGGTATAATAAGTGTGTACCTGTCATCCTCCTAATGTATGTCCCCCCACTGGTGCTAGTGGTGAGGACTGAGGCTCCTTGATTACTGTTGCCAGTGGTGGGGCGTCACATGGGCAGCTGTTGATGACTTTTTTTTTTTCGTACTATCCTGGCAGGATAAACCACATACTAGGGAGGCAATGTGTTTGGAGAATGCTGATGCATTTTCGTTTTTTTTAATATAATACCCTGCTGATGACTTTCTTTTTTAATGTACTACCTTAGAAGGGTCAACCAGATACTAGTACATGGTGTTATGTGTTTTGGGCAGCTGGTGATAACAATTATTTTTTACATGCTATTTTGGCAGGGTTAACCAGACACTAGGGAGGCAATGCGCTTTGGAGACTGCTGATGCATTTCCGTTTTTTTAATATAATACCCTGGCAGGGTCAACCAGATAATAGTAGGTGGCCTGTGTGTTTTGGGGCTATTGATGATTTTCTTTTCTTTTTTTAAATATATCTTGGCAGGGTTAACCAGATACTAGGGAAACAGTGTGCTTTACATGCTGCTTATGGATGTCTTTTTTTTTTTCCAAATATAATTAATACCCTGGCAGGGGTCTTATAGATACTAGGTATGCAGTGTGTCCTGGTAGCGGTTTCTGGATGATATGTGCTTATTTTTTAACCAAATATATTTTCGCAGGATTAGTAAGGACACATTATGATCGTTTGTCAATATGTTGGTGAAACAAACTATACTTTTGCGTGGTGACAGTCTACTTAACGCTGAATGTGTGATAAGAGACCTTGGGACCCTGGTGGACAGTAGTATCTCCTTTGATAATCACATCGCCACAGTAGTCAGGAAATCCCTCTACGTGGCACACCTCATTACTAAAGGGTTCTCATCCAGGAAAAAAAAGAGGTCATTGTTCCCCTCTACTCGACACTCATACAATGTCCCTTTTGGAATGTACCTCACAAGGCATCTGCAGCAGCTGGAAAGGTCACAGATTACTGGCCTCAAGCAGATGCCCTACACTGACAGTCTTAAAAAAATCCAGCCTTACTCCGTAGCATATCGCCTACTCCGAGGCGATCTCTGCCGACCATATAAAGATATGTCACACTCAGAGCTGTTGGACATGCTACACCTAAAGAAATCCCAATCCCTCCGAGCTACACAATCTAGGGACCTAAACCTTGTCACCACAATAAACAGTACATGCTGGAGGGATAGATTCCTGTTCCAGAGACTTCTCATACTCTGGAACAAGCTACCCGTCTATGTCAAGAAAAGTTCCTCATTAGCACTCTTCAAGAAAAATCTTGATAAGTGGATGGGAAATAGGAAATACACCCGGGGGATCACTTATGTGGCTTTGCTCGACAGGGGAACAGGAAAATAACTTTCTTGGGTGACGTAAGCCAGGGAACCTTGGTGGCTAGGCTTACTTAGGCCCTTGGGTCAATAACCTAGTACCTAGGTATGGTTTAACTGAAGTAAGATTGCCTGCAAGTTCTTGGCTATGTGATGTGTAAGAAATATAGTAATGAAACTGCAGTCTTCTCTTTTCATTATTTTAAACCTTATAGGCTCAAAGCTGATTCTGTAGTAGGCAGCTGGGATTGTGGCAATGCCTACGTGCGAATGGTATGATTGGAGGTCTGGCTTGCTTTGCAAGAGTAATGTAAATTTGAGTGAAGTAAGATCAGCCACAAGCTCTAAACTCTAGGTACAGTTTATGCGAAAAAAACAACACTTACATTAATCCCAATGTCATCCTTTTTTTGTCTCTTAACCTTGCAAGATCAAATCAGATACTGTGGGTGGGGTAGACAATGGGGAGTGGAACTATGCGTGAATGAAACTGGCCCCACTGTTTACTTTTGCTGCAATGCCGGCTTTGCAAAACTGTAATAGTTTTCTGTCTGCACTTTCAAAAATGTAAACTGCAATAGTCTTTTGTCTTTACTTTCAATGAATGTAATCTAATTTATATGTGTATGAATAATTCTTAATGTATGTTACTTCATATTTGTTCCTGTATACATTGAATATCAGCTTAAAATGTTTGTAATGTCGTAGCTTTTATCCCAGACATATCCTGAAAGTTTTTGTCTTTTTTTTTTTACTAAAGTTGGTTGTAGAAACCTAGGTAAACAAACGTACAATAAAATGAAATGTGTACTTGGCTGGCACACACAAGCAATGACTGTTTGTCAACAAAATGAAAGTAATGCAAGTACACAGTCCAACTATTACAATTATTTCTACTTTAATACTAGCTGGGTAAAAGCAGCTACTTTAGTTAGGTGATGGGGTTGTGAATAAAATGAGTTGACGGGCCTGGTTGTTTACTGTTATAATTATGACTTGGCAAGATTAATGTATATTTGGGTAAAGTCAGCTGTTATGCAAGCTTTCTGACTACTGTTTCTGTGCAACAAAGTAAACTTATGGAATTATTGCTATTTTGTTAGAATTCTGGCATGGTCAAAGCAGATACTTTACGTTGGAAATCAACATGATGTCTGGTTGTGGATGAAATGTTTGGCACTGTTGCTTTGATGTAATAATCCTGGCTTTGCAGGACTAATGTGTATTTGGGTGAAACAACATGGAATGCAAACCCTGACTATTTGCATACATCAATACATTAATGAAAAAAATAATAATGCTGGCAGAGCCAAACCACCTATTTAGGCAGGTAACAAGTATGGGGGGGGGGTTGGTCCTCCTATTTATTGTTGTAATTCTGCCTTTGTAAGATTACAGTGCATTTGGGAAGTAAGATGCAGGGACTACAAACACTGACTTTTGGCTAATATTCAGGTGAAACCAATACAGTAATGTCTATGTTGCCTTCTTTTTTTAATTTTTTTTTAACTTTTCTAGTTTCAAAACGGGTACTTTGGGTAGGCAGTTGGGATGGGGATATGTAAATAGGAGAATGAAAAGGTTGTAATTCTAGTTTTACAAGACTAATGCATACTGGGAGGAGGGGCAGCCATTCAGAATGCAAATACTGTCTGTGCAGCAAAATTAAACCAAATCTATTATTTTAATCCTGGAATGATCTAAGCTGAAACTGTAGTCGACAATGAAAAGACTGGCTCTGTTTTTACTTTTTGTAATGCTGGCTTTGCAGAACTAATATGTATTTGGGAGAAACAAGATGGAATGCAAACTTAAAATCATTACTAAAGTCTGACAAAGCCAAAAGCCAGATGCAAACTTAAAATCATTACTAAAGTCTGACAAAGCCAAGCCAGATACTTTAAATAGGTTGTGGGCACAGGGGCTGTTAAGCTGTACTAATGGCACTTGAACATTTCTGTTAAGCTGTACTAATGGCACTTGAACATTTCTGTAGACTTTAAGGTTACCACAACACCAGAATAAGTGAGCAGACTAAAATCTACGGATATTAAGAGGCAAGAATCAAGAGGACCAGTGTATGACAAGTACACCTCAAGCAGTAGGCAACAAAGAAACAGTTTGTAATGCCTCCCATGTTTATAGTTTGGTAGAGAGAATGTCTAGACATCAAAGGACGTGAATGACTTGGAGAATGGTACAAAAGGCTTGAAAACACACAAGTGTAGTAAATGTTGGGAACAGCAGATATTAGGTCTCAAGTATGGTGTATATCAGTTGTCAGTGAAAAGACAACAAAGTACGGAAAATGACTGCATCGAGCTGTGTGCTGAAGTAGCAGCAGCTTTGAGGCATCACAGTGAACAATGGAGGCTCACTAAGTGCTGAAATGTTCCACACACACTGAACAGTTCAAAGATATGACACTATAGTAGCACAAAGCATGCCACAAATGTCTGGAACACTAGAATTTTAATATCCATACTGCAAATGTCATGTATAAATTCTTGCACTTGCTTTCAGAGTGTTTTTACTATTTGTAAAAAAAAAAAAAAAAACATCCGCTACAGCAACTGTACAGAAAATGGGTAATGTGAACATTTGAAGATGAAGTTCTGTCTGTACAGGCAACTTCAGTGTCGCACAACAGCTGCAAAGTATGTATACATCTTTGAATGCAGACAGTGGCAGATCAGACTGACAGCAATACAGCACAGTACCTACAGACAGAACAACTTGCCAAGAGAGTCGAGGACCATCAAGATCCTAACCACTGCAACAAACATTGCCAGTTACTGCAAAGGTAGTGCGAGGTAGTGTGTGATAGTTCCAAACAACATCACGATTTGTGCAAACTGGGCATATTCTGGCTTCTCAGCTACTACTACCTGGAAACTTCATCATACATTAAGATTTTCCAGGAAATCTCTTACCAGCAGCAATATCCATTGCTGTTGAGGGGAAAACTTAAAACAGAACTAGGGAGGGGATACATCACTGTGAAGACTTTGCAGCAAGTGGCAGTGCAGTCAATATGTTAAAAGTATTGGTAATAACTCATTAACCAGTGTGTTTGAGATTTTTAGTGTGTTCATAGAAGCAGAAATGTCTGCTTCAACAACGAAAAGGATTAAAAACATTCTTGTACTACATGGCAAAAATGAATGAATTTATTATGACAGTTAACATGGGAGTATACAGTCCCTTTTTGTGTTCAGAAAAAGGAAAGGAAAATCAAATACATTATGGGCTGATGAAAGACCAGACCACAACTTCTCTTCAGGTTCAGAAACAGTTACTACTTTTTGCAGCATATGAATATAACGTTGGAATGAATGCTGAGCAACTCCAGTACATTCAGTTATATGATATAGTCATCCTGTGTCATATATAAGGATCTATGGTTAGCAAGGATGGCCCCAAGTGGGGCTAAGCTGATATTTCTTGTGTGGTCTTCCAATTTATAGTTGCCTATAGGCTGTGATTCCCCAGATTCTTTTGTAATCAGGTGCAAGTTTCCAATCTGTCACTACGATGGACCCACAGCCAATAACTCCCAACAGGGAGATAAGCACTAAGATGAGACCGTACCAATGATCATGGATTCCTTTCCCTCATTTCTAGCCTAGACCTCCAAAGATGGCCACTTCCTGCAGTGTTTAACTGATAAGTGAAATTAGTCAACTTATTGGTCTTTTATACACATATTTACACTTTAATCCCTTTTAAAAATAAGAGCCACAGCCATCTTTCTTACGCTGCATTTGATTGCGAATAAATCCAAGTGAAACAGTAAACATTGCAGGAAACATATGCATACCGCTCAACTGTCCCTGATTTTGACTTGGCCCTGTCCCTCAATCCCACCTTCTGGTGAAAAGGTGGTGAAGACACTTTTGCTCCAGAAAATGTATATTCGCATTCTCTTATTCCATCAGTGCCATGAGTGTCCCAGATTTCTGATTGGTCATGGATTCTGATATTTGTCTCCTGTACATTTGAGTGTTATATACACCTCAGAAATTCACCCATTACAGCAGCAACAGATTAAAGTGTTGTGTCAGTGTCAGAAAGTAGAGTTCACCTGAATGACTTCAGCATGAGAAATGGCTATGATGCCCAACACGTATGGCTAGTCTGCGTTTTTTTACCAATGAATACAAATCAGTAACACTTCAGCATATACAAGACACCAACTAATATCAAGATTCTCTAATTCTTTGTAGGACATTTGCACACCAGCTGTCATTTTTAAATGAGACGTCAAAACATCTTGCAGCAGAATTTCTAAAGTAAGAAAAAAAAAAGTGTTATGCCCCCCCCCCATACCCAAAACCCTAACAAGCCTGGCAATTTAGGACTTTCATGTTCTCATACTGTGAAACAACTTGCCATATGTACTGAAAATAGCTTTCTGCACTCTGAATGGACACGTGACCATGGAGTCTTATCAAAATTGTGTTAAGAGAACAAACGTGCCAAAACTCAAATAGACATTTTTGTAATGTGTTTAATTCACAGTGGGTTGCATCAAACATATGCAGAAATTGAATAAAATACATCAGCATACAGCACAAGGTACAAAGCAGTACACATCTGGACTACTGTAAATATGCTCGCACAGTAGAACTTCATACAAGTGGCCATTTTTTTTTATTTATTTTTTGTGAAAATTTAGATTTTGAGCTATCACAAGCTGCTGCTCTGCAAACAAAATAAGACGACTATAAATGCAGTAATATGCACTGTGGAAATGTTTTCTAAAACTTTTATAAAAAGTTTTATAAAAAACACTAAACTCTGTAGAAAATTAAATTCCCACAATAACAAGATTTTACTCTATTATAGAGTTAGTTTAAAAATGGGTCGACGCCCCCAGGACACACCACAGTCTGAAGGCACTTTTCCAAATATCTCAGAAATGTACACTATTGCCAGCTTCAATGATGTGCAAAATAATAAGTTTAGGTCCAAGTGAAAAACAACCCTAAATTTAAAACAAAACTCATCAAGACCCATTCCGATTTATTAGTCCCCAAAGAATAAAAGGAAGACGGCTGAGCCATCGCAGTCAAGCCTGCTGACAGGGTCAGGAGAAAAGGTTCTTAACTTTGAAGGTCTTGTTCATCTTCTGTTTCACACATGCTCGCCTAAGTGATCGGAATGACTGTCAAAGTCCCCGGCTGACGTGCGCCTTCACTATGGAACATCTTACAAACATGCGTGTGCAACATCGCTTTCTGGAAAATCTGATTTGAGGTAATTCCTTGATTTCGCCTGTCGAGCAGTACAGGGTTAACGCTCCACCCAGCCAAAGTCGTATCTCTCCCGGCCAAGCATCAGCTCCACACCTGCAGTAGAACAAAACAGAGAAGCTGTCAGTGAGGGGGTGGGATGAGAGGCAGGTCTGCAGACAGCCTGGCGCCAGAGAGGAAGCCAGCATGCAGCTTCCAGCTGATAAGGAGCACAGCTGCTGAAGGGCGGGGGAAGGGCAGGGCTTTTAACTGCCACAACGCAACGGCTAGCACAGGTGGCTCCGTTGCAACACATGAAATCCCAGGGTTGCAACACGCTCCTGCGAAGGACCATCATTGTATTACTAAACAGTGAACATCAGTCATGTAATTTCTCAACGCTTCCCACATATATGCCTCAATTTCTAGTGCATTTTTGTATCAGACAAAACATCATGTGCCTCTGACAAACACTGCCAAATACTAAGTACAATTGCCAGCGGTAAATGATAGCAACACTAGGTACCCACTTCACCAATATCTACACCCGCACATTTTTTCCAACAGCAGTACTATCCGTTATGAGGGGTGCCAACAGAAGGAATGCCAGCTACGCCGAGTTTCATGGTAGTGGCACTTCATTACCCCACACTATTTACAACTATTCAGAAAATAAAAACAGAAGTCAGAATATCTCTCGTTCACGTACAAAAGTGAAGTTTCTACGCAATCTGTGAAGATGACCAACTCACCTGCTTCGTTACTCCCTTGCCCACGGTCACACGCCTCTATGATCTTCTGCGGAAAATTCTGTTGCCTGTTTAAAGCAATGAACAGTTTTAGTCAAAATGTCAATACTGACTTTTCTCTACCATTTCCGAATGCCCCCACACACACACACAAGAATACAATCACTCACCAAGTGCTACCTTCTCTAAAATCAGAAGACCAAACGTTTTACTACAACTAGCCATACGATTAATACTACGTATTTACTTAAGGAATGCAGTAACATTAAAACAAAACTTTCAAGACCACAATTCACGTAACAGCACAATTCACGTAACAGCGAGTTAAGTACCCCCCCCCCCCCCCCACACACAACACTTCTCAATTGGATGATGCACCCCCACAGCCCTGACATCTCTCTGGGGTCGCACGGTTTGTGGGAATGAAAAGCGCAACCAAATACTAATGTTTGGCTCAGGATTTACTCCTTAACATTAACTTTTATTACTGCAATACTAAAAGTGCCTTTTCCTGTACCTTCACTGTTAACAGCGTTACTTCAGACTCGGGGGCTTCTTCTTGACCCTCTAAAGCGATCTGCTGGAGATCAAAAATGTAGTCAATGACATGCTGCAGCAATTCCACTGGGCTGACTTTGGTCCCAGGTGGGATGTCAGGGACAAGCTCCCGAAGCCGTGTGTAACAGTCGTTCATGTCGTGCACTAAGTTACTACAGGTGTCGTCCGAAGGCGCGCCCACCTTGGGCCGCGCGATGCTCAGGCTCTGTTCGGACACACAGCACACTGCCTCTTCATAACGGCTTCGCACCGACCTTACCGGGCTGATAGCTTTCATGGTCAACAAAGGTCGAATGTTTAAACGTACGTTAGATTTTATCTACCGACAATCAAGTCAGTTTTAAGTACGGATTAACCTTACGTCCAGAAGTGAATTTCCAGTCGGTGGCAGATAAAACCCGTTTACGTCTACTGCCGTTAATGCCTCGACAGTCACCCTGTACTTTACGGTTATAAGTAAAGTCCACAAAATATGCTGGCGACGCTGTGTCACTCGATCTTTCAGTAACAGGTTTGGCAGTTAAAACTAACGCTGTCACGGGAATAAAATATCTCCAAAAACCTGTCCAGTCCAAGCAGAAACTTTGAATTTGACTCGGTCTTTGCCTTATTTTTATACTGGAGGAAGAATCGGTCCGCCCTAAGCATCTGTCAGGGTACAAAGGGGCGGTGCTAAGTTATTCCGTCACAGGGGTCATTATAATATATTTCCTCGCGCTAAACGGACTAAGCTGCGTCTGCTTCCTCGAGAATGATACTATACGGTGTATGTTGTCTAAGCGCGTGGAGCTGGTTACACTTAAACGATTATACTTCATAGCTATCTTAGCACAACAAATCTGGACAAAGCCAACATTAATGGGCGGACAGAGCCCCCACGAGAGGGACAATATTGCTGTTATAGACTTAGAAAGTTAGTTGTTATTGCTAGAATGAAAGGTTTTGTGTTAGCATACATTTTCTGAAGGAGTTGGAAGTCTGAAACGCAAATGCCTGTCATTATTTAGTGAATTCAGTCCTCATTAATTTACTACAAAATTAGAGAAAATGCTAATTTTACGAGGAACAGACCAAAAAAATACGGGGCAAAAATCTGGTCATTCTGCGAAAAATTGGACAGTTGAGAGGTACGCTTATACATCCATTTCACATACACAACACCAAACTGAAAGTGCCATTTCACATACACAGCATCAAACTGAAAACTTAGTTGTTTTCTTTTGGTGGGCGCAAAATGATTTATTTTTTAGCATTTATTTAGCCTTTGTTAAGAGCCAGCTCCATTCCACAAAAGACAGATATCTCTTCTTCAGTAGCAATCCTCCATACTCAAACATCCTCGTAATTATTATGATGATTATTATTACGTGTTTGTTTTGATGCCTGCCTTTTCTATAATATTTGAATTCCCGACAAGCCTAAACTTTACCCAGGAGACTTTACAAACACGTGTACGTCTCAATCTGTTAGTGCCAAAAATGTTTACAAAAAGCCTAAAATAACGGTGGTCAAAGGCCACAAAATAGGAACAGATTTTAAATATTGATCTTATAAACTTAGAATGTTGCTAGACTGACAGAATTTGTGTCAGAGTGCGTTTTTTTTTGAAGAATATGAAGTCTGAAACTCAAAAGTATGTCATTATTTAGTGACTTTAATTGTCAGTGAATTGCCGGGAAACCACAAATTATTTGAGGAAGAGATAAAAAATATGAAGCAAAAATCTGGACATTTGAGAGGTGTGCATCACACACTAAATTTACTTTATACTTCGTACACATAATAACATTTACAATGTGTTAATTTATTTCTATTTACTTAGTTTTTTTTACGGGAATAGTGGGCTGATCCATCGTGGACCCATTTCAGCCGTGGTCCGTGATTTATAATCCAAAAACCGAAAAGGCAAAATAGTACGGGGTTGGCTATCGCGAGTTCAGATTTATAATAAAGCTAACATCAAGTAGGTAGTCATAGTTCCAACGTCTAAACTGCAATCACAAATGCAACAATGCGTGTGTACAATGCCGAAAGGTGTAAGCTGGGGTTGTAGGGCGAGATAACAGTCCTTAGATGGTGGTGGGATATTCGTTAGGGAGTTTAGGGTGAGAGGGTAAAGTGATATGATATGAAGGTATGAATATTGCAATCATGGTAAATGCTCATGATGCTATTCATACCTCTCCAACTCTTCGAGCAAGGAATCTGGACAAAGCCATAAATAAAAGGGGTGGGGGGCAAATGCCCCCAAATAAGGACAATTTTTTAAATATCGCTCTTACAAATTTAAAAGGTTGATAGAATATCAGGTTTTGTATTATCATGAATATCAGGTTTTGTATTATCATGAATTCTCTGCAAGGTATGAAGTCGGAAACTCAAATGCCTGTCAATATTGTCTGACTTAAGTACACAACGATTTCCTCAAAATTGCCCAGTAAAACAACATTTTATGAGGAACAGACTTAAAATATGAGGCTTAAATCTGGACCTTATGCGAAAATCTGGAGAGATGAAAGGTGTGATGATATTATGTGTCAGATACAGCAGTTGTAGTAAGTGTGTTTGGGGGGGGGGGGGTAGACAACTTTGCCATTAGAACAATATAATAACACTCCTTACTAGTTTAGTGAGTGCTAACTTTTCAAAAAGACTAAGGTACAATAAAGTTAAAGTGACTTTAGATTTTGTAATTGCAAAGACAACATCATTTTTGTGTGAAAAATGGGAGACCATTATACAGCATAGAACACTGAGCACCAGCATTATGTGAGTAAAGCAAGTAAAGTCAATCAAAATAAAATATTTTTTCTGGTCACTGGATGCCCCAGAAGTTAAATTGGCAGAGAACAATGATTATTTTGTAAAAACATAAGGATAGCAATTAAGCAGAGCTTATGTGATATAAATTATGCACTACCTTTTCCAAGACAGTCCTCTGTTAACTTGCAAATCATTTAATTCTGAAGTGCAAAGCTGCATGTGACTGCAATTAATATTTTAAAACAATTTTGTTACTCAATTAAGGAGAAGAAACAAATATTAAAATGCCAGCATTGTATAACTCAAAATATTAGAAAAGTAAATGTAGAGATCTAAACAGTTTGTAAATCATCAGGTTATTGCCAAAGAGTTGTTTCATAACTGAAGGCATTAGCTAGCAAACATTCTAGCAAGTAGACTAAAATGTATTCTTTTATGTTTATGTTGTTGTGCTAGTGTCAGTTTGCTTACAAACTGATATTAACCCTGTTACATATCTCTCAACTGTACAGATTTTTGCAACATGTCCAGATTTTTGACTCATATTTTTGATCCGTTTTTCAAAAAATTGTGGTTTTCTGGCAAATTATTAGCAAAACATGCAGGGTTAAAGTCAGAAAATAATGACAGACATCTGAGATTCAGACTTCATACCCTCCAGAAAATTCATGCTAATGCAAAACCTGTTATTCTATCAACTTTCTAAGTTTGTAAGAGCAATATTTAAAAAGTGTCCCTTTTTGGCCTGTGTCCCCCATTATGTATAGCTTTGTCCAGATTTCTTGCTCTAAGAAGTTGAGAGGTATGACCCCTGTTAAATCTAGCATTGTCTATTTGATAATCATAAATACCTAAAATGTCACTAATGTTACTATCAAAGAACATACTGGCCTACCTCTACTAGTGACATCCACAAAGAGATAACTGTGTGCCTTTAAATCAGAATCTGTCTTTTATATCCCACACAGACTTAATAGTAAACAATGTTCTGCATTTAAAGGTCTCCTATACAATATCAAATCTGCTGTCTCTCTTTCCCTCTCTCTAGAAGCCAGACGCATTATTGCAGTCTCCCAGACCTGAAAATGGGCCCCCTGAAATAGGCTTGTGTTCCCTTCAAAATACCTTTCAAATTCAACCAATTGAAAATAAAATGATTTCAAAAGATTTATTTATCTGACCAACAATAGGGAGAGCCACTGTACCACTTCAAGCAAATATCTTTTTGGCTGCCAGTTTCAGCAAGAGCTTCCTTACTGTCAAATATTATTTCCTTCAAAACATTGAATTAAAAATACTGCCCTTTGCCTCTGAAAAAGTAAACTATATAAGGGAGAACATATTTTCTTCAAGGCTCAAAGGGCACACTGCTAACCACGCCTCCCATTCCACTAGCTACTACAGAAAAAGACTATGCAAACTAACTCTGGCAAGTTGGAATAGCATTCTAGATGAAATCAGACTGATTGATAAACTAACGAAATTTAAAAATAAACAGAAATCAAATCTAAAGAAAGAAAAAAAAATACAAGTGCTTCACTGGCACCTGCTAATTAAAAACACAATAAAATAATTACAGCACCTTTGCCGCTAATCTTAGAAAAAAATAAGTCATTGAATGGTGTACAGGGCACTCCATATACTATATTGTACATTTGACGGATATAATACAAAATATGTTGTATAGTCTATTAGAATCATACTTTAAGAATAACTTTGAAAGGCTCAATTACTATTACTATGTGGCTTTAGGCCAGTGGGTTGTATGTCTATTGGCCTTAATCTCAACACAGCATTTTTTATCATATCGTAGTTGATGTATAGAATTGTATTTATTTATTTATTTATTTATTTATTTATTTATTTATTTATTTCTGTATTTGTTTATTTATTTGAATTTAATTGGGCTAGAGCACTGATGACGACTGAGCAGTTTCAGGCTCAGCCCAGGAGAGAAAATCACATGAGAATAATGCAATTTGACAATCACAAAGAGATTCTAAATGCAACATTAAAAAAAGACAAATTTTGATATGTACACACCCAGTTATGCACAATAGAGTAATTCAATTGCAAAATAGTATTATATATAACAGGGTAAGTTGTTATAGATTAGGGTCACAGAAACTTCTGAGTAAGCTATTATATATTGTAGTCATAGAGACATTTGAGTAAGCTGCTTTACATTATGGTCATAAAGACATTTGAGTAAATTGTTATAAGTTAGGGTCATAGAGATATTTGAGTAAGCTGTTATATGTTCGGGTCATAGAAACATTTGAGTAAGCTAAGCATTTGTGAGATGAGGTATGGAAGTATGCAGACTTGGAAAGTTTGTGGTGAAATTAGGTTATGTCATCAGATATTTGTGTGGCATTTAGCCATTGTCTGGCAGTGCATTTTTAGTTGTGAACAGAATCTTGGGCAAGAAGAGGTATATGTAAACTGGGATTAGATAGAGTTCCAAAATGTAGGGTCTAGTTAAGAGAAGCAGTGATCTCTACATTGAAGTTTAGTTTTAGGAACCAGTAAGGCAGGTGCTGAATGGTCTAGGTTTCTACAATTATAGGATGGGGATTCTCTTATTGGTTTGGGTACTAGTGAAGAGAAAACCTGATTTTACAGATGTTTGAATACTTGTGAGCAGAACAGAAGGCCTACCCTTTGTTTGACTAGGAGCCATTTTGCTTTTGTAATGTTCTGCAGTGGTGTTCTTGTTTTGGTGAATATGAAATGTAAATTATTTTCACAGTGTCTCATCATTGTAAACATGCCCTTACCCCTCTTAGTCTTTTTTATTATTTATGGTAAACATTTCATGCAGTCAACAGTAAATATTTCCATACCAGATCGGTCAAGGCCCGGGTTAACAACGACCGCCACCAGTACTGTTAGCCAACAGGGTGCTGGTGGAAATTGGGCTACTGTTGGCCAAAAGAGGAGAAGAGGCGGAAGGCATGGCCAAAGGCAGGAAGAGAGGGGAAAGGCTAGGACTGTGGTAGTGAGGGTCGGAACTTTGAATGTTGGCAGTATGACTGGTATAGGGAGAGAGCTGGCTGATATGATGGACAGAAGGAAGGTTGGTATATTGTGTGTGCAAGAGACTAGATGGAAGGGGAGTAAGGCCAGGTGTATCGGAGGTGGGTTCAAATAGTTTTATCATGTTGTGGATGGGAGGAGAAATGGCGTAGGAATCATTCTGAAGGAACAGTATGCTAAGAGTGTTTTGGAGGTGAAAAGGGTGTCAGATAGAGTGATGTTTATGAAGCTAGAAATTGATGGTGTAATGATGAATGTTGTTAGTGCATATGCTCCACAAGTTGGGTGTGCAATGGATGACAAAGAAAAATTTTGGAGTGAATTGGATGAATTGGTGATGACTGTACCCAAGGGTGAGAGAGTGGTAATTAGAGCAGATTTCAATGGGCATGTTGGTGAAGGGAACAGAGGGGATGAGGAAGTGATGGGTAGGTATGGTGTTAAACAAAGGAATGCAGAAGGTGAGATGGTAGTGGATTTTGTGAAAAGGATGGACATGGCTGTGGTGAACACGTACTTTAACAAGAGGGAGGAGCATAGGATGACATACAAGAGTGGAGGAAGATGCACACAGGTGGATTATATCTTATGTAGGAGGGCCAGTCTGAAGGAGATTGGAAACTGTAAAGTGGTGACTGGAGAAAGTGTAGTTAGGCAGCATAGGATGGTGGTTTGTAGGATGATGTTGGTGATCAAGAAGAGGAGGAGGAGTGTGAGGGCAGCACCAAGGATCAAATGGTGGAAATTGAAAAAGGGTAATTGTGAGGCGGAGTTCAGGGATGAGTTAAGACAGGCACTGGGTGGCAGTGAAGAGTTACCAAATAGCTGGGTAACTACAGCAGAGCTAGTAAGGGAGACAGCTAGAAAGGTGCTTGGTATCACATCGGGATAGAGGAAGGACGACAAGGAGACATGGTGGTGGAATGAGGAAGTACAGGAGAGTATACAGAAAAAGAGGTTGGCAAAGAAGAAGTGGGATTGTCAGAGAGATGAAGAAAGTAGACAGGAGTATAAGGAGATAAGGTGCATGGCAAAGAGAGAGGTGGCGAAGGCTAAGGATAAGGCATATGAAGAGTTGTATGAAAGGTTGGATACTAAGGAGGGAGAAAAGGACCTGTACCAATTGGCTAGACAGAGGGACCGAGCTAGGGAAGATGTGCAGCAGGTAAAGGTGATAAAGGATAATGAGGGAAACATACTCACAAGCAAGGAGAGTGTGTTGAGGAGAAGGAAAGAGTATTTTGAGGGGTTGATGAATGAAGACAATGAGAGGGAGAGAAGGTTGGATGATGTAGGTATGAAGTACAATGGATTAGCAAGGAGGAAGTAAGGATAGCTATGAAGAGAATGAAGAATGGAAAGGCTGTTGGCCCAGATGACATACCTGTGGAAGCATGGAGGTGTTTAGGTGAAATGGCAGTGGTGTTTTTAACCAGATTGTTTAATGAAATCTTAGAAAGTGAGAGGATGCCTGAGGAATGGAGAAAACATTTTTTGGTACCGATTTTTAAGAATAAGGGTGATGTGCAGAGCTGTAGTAACTACAGAGGGATTAAATTGATCAGTCACAGCATGAAGTTATGGGAAAGAGTAGTGGAAGCTAGGTTAAGAAGGGATGTGATGATTAATGATCAGCAGTATGGTTTCTTGCCGGGAAAGAGCACTACAGATGTGATGTTTGCTCTGAGAGTGTTGATGGAGAAGTACAGAGAATGTCAGAAGGAGTTGCATTGTGTTTTTGTAGACTTAGAGAAAGCATATGACAGGGTGCCTAGAGAGGAGTTGTGGTATTGTATGAGGAAGTCAGGAGTGTCAGAGAAGTATGTAAGAGTGGTACAGGATATGTACGAGGGTAGTGTGACAGCGGTGAGGTCCATGGTGGGAGTGACAGATGCGTTTAAGGTGGAGATGGGGTTACATCAAGGATCAGCTCTGAGCCCTTTCTTATTTGCAATGGTGATGGACAGGTTGACAGATGAGATCAGACAGGAGTCCCCGTGGACTATGATGTTTGCAGATGACATTGTGATTTGTCTTGAGAGTAGGGAACTGGTGGAGGAGACCCTGGAGAGATGGAGATATGCTCTAGACAGAAGAGGAATGAAGGTCAGCAGGACTAAGACAGAATATGTGTGTGTGAATGAGAGCGAGGACAGAGGAATGGTAAGGATGCAAGGAGTAGAGGTGGCGAAGGTGGATGAGTTTAAATACTTGGGTTCAATAGTTCAGAGTAACGGTGAGTGTGGAAGAGAGGTGAAGAAGATAGCATAGGCAGGATGGAGTGGGTGGAGAAGAGTGTCAGGAGTGATTTGTGACAGACAAGTACCTGTAAGAGTGAAAGGGAAGGTCTACAAGAGGGCAATGAGACCAGCTATGTTATATGGGTTGGAGACAGTGGCATTGACAAAAAGGCGGGAGTTTGAGTTGGATGTGGCAGAGTTAAAGATGTTAAGATTTGCACTGGGTGTGACGAGGTTGGACAGGATTAGGAATAAGTATATTAGAGGGTCAGCCCAGGTTGGAAGGTTTGGAGACAAAGTCAGAGAGGCAAGATTACATTGGTTTGGACATGTGCTGAGGAGGGATGCTGAATATATTGGGAAAAAGATGCTAAGGATGAAGCTACCAGATAACAGGAAAAGAGGAAGGCCTAAGATAAGGTTTATGGATGTGGTAAGAGAGGACATGCAGGTGATTGGTGTGACAGAGCAAGATGCAGAGGGCAGGAAGAAATGGAAACAGGTGATCCGCTGTGGCGACCCCTAACGGGAACAGCCGAAAGAAGATGATGATGATAATGATGGTAATAATAATATAAATCTTTCACCTTTGTTTATTACCTGTATTTGATTGCTGTGTTTGTCTTAACTGTTGTATCTACCTGTTTGGTTCAGGTCATGGCTGAAAAGGGTATGTGGATCAGCTTCATATATACATCAATAAATACTGAGAGTATTTAGGCTTCCTTACATATTGCTGAGTTTTTACTAGATGAGGACTCAACTCATTGACTTTAACTCTGAGTTCTAAACTTCCCAATCACTGCTTTCATAGAAATCACTTAGGTGTGGTTTCTAAGTCTGCACCTGCAGTGATTTATTTGTTTTTGGGATTTTCCCTTTTTTCATGTTTGCATGACCATGGAGTTGGTATATATCAGTTTTTACGGTGTAGTGGGCTTACTTTGCTGACACAGGGGTTTGATATTATTTTTTTCATTTGGTTGTGTTTCCAATTCACATATTAGATATGAGTTCAAAACTAACACAAGTGTTGCTGAACTGAGCAGTTGCTTGGCTGCTAGAGGCTTGGAGAACATAGTTCAAGAGACAGGCAACCCATCATCAAAGAGAACAGGTAACATTCATCTTTCTGATTACCACACATAGAATGTTTTGTGTAGTGTCTGAATGGATGCTGGTTTTAATCCTAGCAAAGGAAAGAAGCTACGCAGACTTCCAGTATTCTTTTCTTTTCATTTATTATTTATTGAGTGACAATTAACAAGAGTGTAGCAAAACAGGTAGCAATGGGACCTAGAGGGTGCAATACATTGCAGTTCTGGCAAGATGGCAGTGTCTGCTCTACTATGGTTTGTGACACAGACAACACAGAAAAACAATGATACATATATTATCAAACTCGGGCAGTGACATACAGTGCATGAACTGACCACCCTCCACATCAGACATAACCATACACACTCAGGCAAGGGGGTGGATAGGGTGCAGTAATTCTGATTTGCACTAGTGGGGGAGGGACAGTACAGATGAGAGCAATGTTACCACACAGGCAATGATTATGGGAATATGATGTGATAATTACGCAATCTGGTAGTGGGTTGTGGGGAGTCACAGATCACATGCTGCAGAGCTGGACAGGGCCTGCTATATTGTGATTGCTAGAGAGGTGCATTTTATTGGTCTGCAGTCTTAGGGCTTGATCTAGTCCATTGCAGGGGTAACACAGAATAATGGGCGCATGAGTGTGCACCCTAAAGGGGGTGTATCATGTTTGGTACAGCAGTCACTTATAGGCATTGTGATGACCCACCACTGGACCAGTAATCAAGGAGCCTCAATCCTCACCACTAGCACCAGTGGGGGACGTACGTTGGGAGGATAACAGGTACATACACAGTATTTCCAGATGCAACTCTCTGCATCAAGTGCAGTTTCCCTTAAGAGTATACAGAGACCACAGTCAGTCCGGGGCTGGTTTCTCCCTCTTTCTTTAGATCCCCAGTAAGACTCCCCACTGGCAGAGCTATAGAGTTGAGATCTCATCTGAGTGGCCAAGACCTCCAGCACCCTCTCTGTCCAACCAGTTCTTATTGTCCCGGCCCAAGTAGCTGATGCACACACACTCTTTGAGGTTTGAATTACATAAACACACAGACACACACACACACACACACACACACACACACACACACACACACACACACACACACACACACACACACACACATATTCACCTGGGAAAGGCTGGCACAGGTTTACTAGCTATGCCCCCTTTTGCCCAGACTAAAAGGTAGTTATCACTGCCACCAGCCAACTCGTTATCAACTACTTTATGGACCTTAACAAAGGGTGTCCAATCATACTGTGTAATATTAATATTAATACAAATGGTAGTTTGACCAAGAGCAAGGCTATTAGGAGTGGCCCACATAGTGTCACCAAATAAATATGCAGGAACGCTCAAAACTTAAATATCTCTAGATATCTCTAGACAGATCAGCCACAATAAAAGGTTGAAATATATTTAATAATAAACAATAAAATAACAAGAAAATACTCAGTATATATTCACAGTGACATCATAGTTCAAACTCACAGGAAATATTTAAAAGAACATTGCAGGACAGTCTCAAATAAATAAAGAAAACTATCTAAACTAAGCTTTGCTATATTCCTGACCTTATCCAAGAGAATTGTACTCTTTCCTAGAAACTTACTTCATGAGAGCAAGGCAGATATTATGGTGAATGGTTCTTGTCAGGTCCAACACAGAATACAGAATGCACTGTCTTTCTAAGAAGTTCTCAAATTAATATCTCAAATATTACTGCTGGGATAGCTTGTAGAATGACATCATTTCTTGTCATCTGAGTCTATCCCAGGTGAAACCTCTATGGTGGAAGCTGACAGTATTTAGCATCTACCTGTGAAAATACATATATCTCAGATCTTTGGCAGATACTGGAGGTCATAAAACAATTACATTCCTCCATATTTCAAGACTAGTAATTACTGGTCCCAACCAATAACAGGTATTAGTAGACGCAGACCAGTAAAGTTCTGTTCAGTAGCACCACACAAACACCAAAAACACCAGCATCCACTAAATGTATTCACCACAAAGACCAGCACAATTATCTGCCGTTTGCAGACTTCATCAGAAATCGGCAGAGTGCAATGTGAAAGAGACAATTGTTGCTGCACCCAATAGTGATATAATGAATGGTGTCTCGCTTGTTCCGTGCAGATCTTCAATCTTGCTGTATGCATGCGCCCTACTCTAAGACTAGTAATTATTTCACCCTTAGGATAATACAGAAAGCTTCCTAGTTTTAGACATTGTGTCTCCTTGCTGCATTGAAACTGAAAGATACCATATTTTATGGCGTAACTATAAAGTAATTTAATTTCAGTTATTTTCCTAAAATTTGCTGGACTGAAGTTAACCTGCTGTATTCCAGTTTCCACTGTTAAATATATACATCTAAACAGTTACAATAGTGCATGTACATTAATGTTCTCTTCCAGAAGAGCACACTGTGGTTACATTTTAAGAACAAGCACTTTATAAAATACCTTTTTAACACACGTGTCTCTACAGACTAATTTGATATACACATGACATAGAGTTCTAATACAGTTGTAACACAATAATCTTATATAGATCATGTTGATATTCACAAATGGCATATAATTGTTTACAAAATTCCAGACAGATGTGCTGGCAGTACCCCCCTTTGTAACAGGCATGGTGATCCCTGTGTCCACATAGCAGGAGCAGAAACATGAAGCATAGAGAGGTTCCCAGCTGTGGGTAAGATCACTGGCTTCACATGTTAGACTGGACACACCCAGGTGTGATGCCTCTGTGGTTATAGATGACAATGATACTGTTTCAAGAATGGTCTGTACAATATGGGCATGCCTGACCTGTGATCAGCCATCTTGCATCCAGATGTCTCCATGGTCATGGGCAGCAGAAGTTGCAGAGGCAGACTAGGAAGCAGTTAATATTTGCCACATGGATGTTGGCCAACAATGATCTGAGTAGTACCAGCTGCTCCCTGTTCCTGTATTCAGTGTCACTGTGCAGGTGCTTGAGGCCATCCCGCAGGCCATGTATGTGATGTACAAAATCCTATAGGCCACACGGCACACTCAGCATTTCCCCAGTGGTGTGGGTAGCAGATGTCTGTGCCTGGATCACTGACCTGTATGTGTATTAATTAATACCAAGTGCTGCACCCAGGTGAGGGGCGTACCTGGAATCATGGCAGTGCCACAGACTGTCACACTTCTCCAACATTAGATGTATGCCCGCATCAGAGGTAGTGTGATTTAAAGATGCCATCTCAGCTATGGACCCCTGTGTAATGTGAGTTGGGCTAATAGTTACAGGATGTCACATCAACACTGGTGAGGACAGGGTTTTGGCATTTCCCTTCTCAGGCTCATTATATATGGAGAATGTGTATGAGGCCTCCACTACTGCTGTTGTTGACAGTACCACTGATAACATTAGACTGTACCATGTAAACATTACCATCATCATCATCATCAGCCTCAGGTGACCTGTTGGCATCAGGCATATATGTTATCTAGTAGTGCTGAACCTTTCAACAGTAGACATTTGTGGCAGCATAAAACCAATATACCTGTGAAAACACTGTAATAAATAACAACTTCCTGCAGCCATATTGTTATATGACTGCATCTGTGAAAACCATATGATATCACACCAGCCGACCTGTAGGACAGATATGCAGAAGCCCCTTGGTAAATAAGTCTTGATATGCATGCACTACTCTATAGTACATGACCACATACATTTGAAACATCACCTACAAATACTCATGTTGTCATCACCCCACAGACCCCACATCCAGGCCAACACTGGTTATGAGGGTCTGCTTCTCTTCACCAGATAGGTACACCAGGAACTTCTTCACCTCCATGAGCTTGTGTGGTCCACTTCTTGTGCTGGACATGTTCCTGGTTATGTTCTGCCCTTTTTTTGGCTTGCAATATATCAGTTACCATTTATCAGACCTGGTGTAGACTCCTATTAATGCCAGTTCATAGGTTCATAGGTTCATACTAGGCTATCTGCCCTAGGGCATTTATAAGCCTAGCTAGAGTGTGTTTGGCTTTCGCCACCGATTTTAAATTCATTTTGTTATGCCCTTTTTCGAGGTTAGTATACTGTGCCTCTGTCAAACAGTGACACAGAAGTGACACCCGGGGTAAACTTACGATCTCACATCCACTCATCAAGATTCCTCTTGAAGAGAGTCAATGAGGGACTCTGCCTAACCTGGACTGGGATTTTATTCCAGAGTGAAGGGAGCCTCTGGGTTATGAATCTGTCCCGCCAGCATGTCCTATTTATTTCAGTGCTGAGGTTCAAGTCTCTCAAGCGCGTAGCTCGATGGTATTTGGATTTTCTGAGGTGCAGCATGTCCATTAATTCCAGGTTGGACATGGCTTTATACATCAGGCACAGATCGCCTCTGAGCAGGCGGTATGCCACTGAGTAGAGCTGGAGTTTCTTTAACCGGGCAGCATATGGCATCTGTTTGAACCCTTTGATCCTGTTGGTGAGGTACTTTTGGGGTCTTTCCAGTTGCTGCAGGTGTCTGGTAAGGTACATCCCAAAAGGGGCATTGTACTCAATTATGGGCCTGATGAGGGATGAGTAAAGAGGCACGATGGCCTCCCCTGATCTAGATGTGAATCTCTTCATGATTAGGTGGGCTATATAAAATGTTTTTCTAACCACTTTGGCCACGTGGTTGTCAAATGAGAGATTGCTATCAACTTGGGTCCCCAGGTCCCTAATTACTTCTTCTGTACTTAATGGATTACCACCTATGTGGTAATTTGTGGGCACTTTGTTTTTGCCAAAGGGGATGACTATACACTTTTGGCATTTAGCTTGAGGCCATGGCTCTGGCACCAGTTGTCTGTTTCTATGAGGCCCTTTTGGAGGATGCTTGTGTCAGCTGGAGAGTTGATTATGGCTCCCAGTTTTCAGTCATCTGCGAACTTGGTCAGCCACAGTCCTTCCATGTTGGCCTGTTCCTCCGAGAAATATATACCGAACAAGAGAGGTCCCAGGACTGAGCCTTGGGAGAGTTGATTATGGCTCCAGTTTCAGTCATCCGAAC